>NW_011369947.1:2549049-2555897 GCF_000735185.1 Notothenia coriiceps
TATTGAACCTAACCAGCACGAAAAATGTCCGCGGTACCGAAGGTGCTACTGTAAAACATACATAGAATGACAGTTTCGTAATTATATAAGTAACGATACGCCCACGAATCTCTCGTCAGGTACCTTATATCTGTATTAAAAGACTTCACTTAATGGATGGGGTGGAAATTGTAAAGTGTCCGTTTCATTTCATCATCGGTATCATTTACACTACATAGACAACAGTCGGTACATCTCCAGTTACACTATAATTTACCGGGAAGTGGTGGTACGGTAATCGCCTTTCGGAATCCGAAAAACGTAAAAGAGGGGCGGGTTTTATTTTGTATTACCGTCGGGTGGTTCACAGAATTCGGGTATAGCATTGGAGGTCTACAGTATTTATAGCAGTAGTCGGTAGTAATTTCATTTAGTACTTTCGACTACGGAAGTAGGTCTCCTCCTGTATTACTCCTGTACCCTCCACCCGGTCTATTACCTTTGTGTTCTCCCTTTGCGAAGTCTTAACTTTCTGTACATTTACGGTCAGAGACCGTGAGGTCTCTAAGGTAAATCTCACACCTTGTGTAGTGTATTAACATTCGAGTAGGATTAGTTTACAAGGCATAGGTCTGTGTGTACCCATACGTCACTTGTAGTTATTGGTCTTGGTTTCTACGTCGTTCTTCCGTTAGTTACTACCTGCGAGCGTTAAAGAAGGTGCTACTTATTAGGGATAGGTTAACGTCCGATTAAACTATTTGATTTAAATCAAATACCACGATAGTTGTTAGACGCAGCAGGCACCCATCAAGGAACATCTGACTAGTCCCGCGGGTAACTCATCGGACCTTTCCGGTTCGACGGTTCCTCTCGACAACAACTCACCTCCGACAAATGTCCTTGTGGTTACTCACTTTTGGGACTACTTGTAGATAGAATTTTATTTTTTTTGATTTCATTTTCATCATTTTGATTGTTACATTTCTTTATAAGACAATATTCATTTTCAGGGTTGTTAAATTTAACAATGAACTCAGTCTCTATTTTTCATAATTGTTATTTTTACGTGGATCTCTTAGTTTTCCTTTTATTGAACAATACTTTTTCAGGGTTAAATTCTTATCTTTATCCGTGATATTAACTCTCAAACTGACATACTTGTATTAAACAGTAACGGATTCCAGCTGGATACTGTACACGGTAAAGATGCTAGTAATTAAGGTAACAACTCCTTTATGATTTATCTAAATCGTAACAAGTTACAAGGTGTTTGTGTAGATACATAAAGTTCGATTTTCACTATGTGTTATATTTGACATATGACATATCGAAAGTTCTCGTACATGAAAGTTTTCGTATATACGAAGCGATCAAAGTCCTGTTTGTTAATTTCTGACCGAATTAAATTCGTTTAAGATCGTTATTTCACCGTCTAAACGAATAATTTGTGTCTGGTCTGGATCCAACTTTATGCGTTGTGTTTAATTCTTGGTATCGAGTGTACGAATGATACAACCAGACTTCTCCCGACTTCCCGTTAAGTATGTGTTGCCTATTTTAGACATACGTAAAAGTACATCTTATCTCTGTTTTCCACTAATATAGATTAATGAATTCGACTTTAAATTGGGGTCTTCAATTCAGGGTTTCTTCAAAATTATTTTTAATGCAGTGTCGCATATGGAAGTTCGCTTTATATTTTTGTTGGCTGGCGCCCCACGTTATTGCGTAGTTTACCTTCCGCTGGGAGGATGGCGTGTGTTTGGTTGTGGACATTTATTGGGTTAAACACAAAAAACTTAACTTTTTCCTATAACGTAACACAAACATGAAGCAACGTCACACATACAGTTTTCACATTAACCCTTTACGAAAATAAACTTCCGCTCAAATGCGACAACTGTCCTTCCAAAACCAACTAACGATACCTTTCGTTTTTTTTTCAAAGTGTCGGCCCGGTCTTGGTACCCGTCTTGTTACAGTATTTTAAGGCGCTATTACTTTGGGTGGGTAAATCTCCCTTCAGAGTAAGTATGTGGGCAGCTACAGGAGTGATGACCCTACGCGGAGTAGTGGCCTCGTTTGTCTTCGTAGTTAGAGGTCATGCGCGTTAGGACTAACCGACCACTAGACTGCAGTGCAGTCCCTAGGGGGTGGGATATTCATCCGAACGCGGGTGCGCGTCGCAGGTAAGT
The DNA here is from genome assembly GCF_000735185.1 of Notothenia coriiceps. Classification (NCBI taxonomy): domain Eukaryota; kingdom Metazoa; phylum Chordata; class Actinopteri; order Perciformes; family Nototheniidae; genus Notothenia; species Notothenia coriiceps. The sequence continues at coordinate 2,551,227 of NW_011369947.1, forward strand.
TTTTGGGTGGAGAAGAGCCCTGAAATTTTTTTTATTTTCCTCGTTTTAGAGCTGTAATAGTCAATTCGGGGTCCCGATCGAATTGTCAGGTGTCTGACTTGCGGGTTTCGATTGAAGCCAGCTACCCGCGGGCGGCCGATCGCGGCTAAAATAACTGGATGGCCTATCTGCCTGTCAGCCTTCCATCTCGTGCACAAACTTATCTCGTGCCCTCATTGGTCATGTGCGCGTTCGTGTGTGTTGGAGGAGGGGCTCTGTAAGGAAGTCTGAAGGAAGGGGCAGATTTTTTTCGGCTGCGTACTTTCAAATTCGGGCGTTTCTCCATTCTTACCTACCCTACCTTTTTAATATCGTTAATATTTAAAACAAAAAATCCAAGCTATCTCCCCTGTTACACTTTATGCATTCCCGCCAACATTATAACTTTGTGGGTGCTACAGTTGTGATTGATAATGAATTGACTCCACCTTTGATGCTATATCTGTTTATATAAGCTCTCTTTACCTTAGACTGCAAATTCAGGGACTATTTAAAGAAGAGCAGACATAGGCTACTGTATTAATCCATTTGGCTGACCGTTTTATTGGAATGATTCCAGTAGGCCTACTACCGTAACGTTTGAAGGTTGAGTTGAAGATTTAATATAAGTATCAGGCTGTAAATCGGTATAGTGTTTTAAGATTAAGTAGAATAAACGTCAAATGTGATGCACTTAATTTTACATTACAATATTTGTTTGTTGATTATTCTAAACAGAAGACTTGAGACCAAAGACCATCTTCATTCATCTTTATTATCATAATTATCAGTCTGAAAAATAATGACTACATACAATACAGACATTTCACAGGAAAAGTATACAAATATATTGAGATGTGTTGCTGGTTGTATGACATAAGGTTAAACTCGGATGTTATTTTCACTGTACATGTAGGAGATATGAAAACACAATGGTAGCTGGGAGTAATTCCCAAGTTATATTCCCAACAGTGTTCTTGTTCTTAGTTGAGGTAAGGTTTAGTTCATCAGAACTACAAAAGAATAAAGCAAAATATAATACAACAGCGTCAATAACAGTGATCAACATTTGCTATCAACATATAGCTATCACTGATTTCAAACATGTCACAAAATGAAGATTGCTTTCTTCTTGGATTTCTATTAAACTATTAATATCACTCTTTATATGGGAAGGAAATAAAGTGTTGAACTATTTGTAGTTATCAAAGTACACAATCCATTAGAATGAAATAGTTTGTATTGAAGTTTGACTCAAGTACATGGCGTGATGAACATCTTTGTTGTTGTAATCCATGGTTTACATGCATTAAAGAAAGGCAAATGTTTGCTTGATTCATCCACAGAGAAACAAACCAGGGGAAGGAAACACTTAGTCCTTTCACTTCTGTCCATTAAAAGGGAGGCTGCCTTTCAGATCTTTTTTTTCTTATCGAACAAACTCGCATCAAGTTCCCTTTATGTTCCTTTTAGGACATCCTGGAATATTTCTAAGTGGACGGATAAGTTACATTGATTCCACTTTTAGAAATACTATCTTGTCTGTATTTTTTCATGTATTATTGTTAAGTTGTTGCTCACAACAGTAGTTCTTTACTGAGTGAAGGTTAGAAAAAGCTCTGTATCCATCCACCCTCCCATCCACAAAGCTATGTCAGTTAACAGGCTTGTTTGATTAAAGTATTGCAGTAATCCTACAGGGCTTGCATAGGCATGAGCTGGTGCCTTAGCCACTATATACTGTATGTGCCCTGTTGTACATTAGATTAGGACATTCCCCCTGAAGGTATCATTTCTGCTTTTATTGTAGCCACCTCAATTTATGTACACGAAGGGAGAGCGTGTCTCCCACTCTTTTTCACCTGAGTTCTTGTTTGCTGCGATGGCATGTGACCCTGCAGGAAGAAAGCAACCGAGGTGGGACACCTGCTGTGTTGTGCTGAAATGAATGGCTAAGACGGGACTGGAGGGTTGCAATAAGATTGCTGTAGGAACAGGAGGGAGACATTCATTTCACAGGTGCAGAGTGGTGTCAGTGCTGGTAAACATCTCATGCCTGGATGTGTGGGCAAAGTCTGCTCCTTATGTGTCCAGGCGGCATTTTCTCTTAGCTTTGTGTGCGTACAGGAAGTACATAGTGTGCCCAGTAGTGATGAATAATACAGAAATGATGACTAGGATGCCAAAGTGCTGTGGCTGTGGTGCGGAGATCACCATGATGAAGTGAAGCAGATCCATCAGGTAATTCATAGAGCTCTGCACCCCGTTCACCACACCCCTCTCTGACTCACAGATGTTCTCCTGCAGGAGCTGGGTCACTGTCAGGTCGAAGGACCAGAGACCTAAAACACAGATATCACTCGGGTTTAAAAGTTGAGCAAGCCATTTGCTAGAGCATAACCTATAGTTAATTAAACAGACATTGACATTTTTATAGGGATGCTTAAAGTCTAATTATTGAATGATGTAATTGTGGGGGATCCTGGTGGCTCAGTGGTATACGCCGCATGCCATATATTGATGTTGCCAGTCTACTGTCCACTATATAAGGTTAAAATTCCCCCAAACAACTGTTATTATCGACAAGATATGTATTAAATGGGACAGTTTACTGTTAACCAGTACATAACAGTGCTCTCTGGTGGATAGACAATGTAATTGCCATACTTTCTCAACTATCTTGAACAAGGCATATTCAGTCATAATAAGCTAGCATTGGCTAATACTATCTGCAATGCAATTGTAAATGGGCAAAGCTGTACAGTTAACGGTATTCCCATGTATTGTACATCAATACAAGATATGGAATCAATTTGGAGGCAATCATTTTGATAATATATTGACTAATTTAAACAATTTTACTCACCAATGCGTGCTGTTATGACACCCAAGAACAGAAGGATGATGGAGATGTAAGATTCTGGCACCGCATCAGAAGGGACGTTGTCAAAGAGCACAGTGTTGTTGGTCCAGTGGATGGAGGAGCGGTCTGGTAGCAGTGGTTGATTGCTTCCTCCTCTAAGAGCATAGGTGTGTTTTTGCCTTTGGCTGGCCATCCCTCCAAGGTCAGTGGAGGAGTTGGTGGTAATATAGGGCATCAGCAAACTAAGATCCATAGGGCTGCCCGGGGCAAACACAGAGCAAACACACAGCAGCAAGCAGCCCAGGTGGAGGCAGCTTGAGATGATGCCTGTGTTAACCAGACCATAGGACTTCCTGAGTCTAGTGAACATCACGGTGCCCATCAGCCCTGTGATAGCCGATACACCCATCAGCAGACTGAGGAGAGAGCCGCTTATGCCCTGAGTATACGCATAGCCGGTGGTGATGCAGTCAAAGCCCAGGACTGTGGTGTAGAGGAAAGCCAGACCCATTCCTGCCAGGAAGACAGGCTGGCGATAGTAGGCCTTCCAGCCGTCCTTGCAGGTGCTCACCAGCCAGCGAAACCTCTGGAAACACAACGGCAGGTTGGTGATTTCTTTTAGGTGCAGGCTCGAGTTGCAGTTACCTTCTGTCTGAGGTTGAGGTTGAGGCGGTGCAACAGTACTTTCCCCTGATGAAAAAAATAAATTTTAAAGCCTTGTTTGGTGTTCTGAACCCTTAATGCTCTATGTGATGTTAAACTCACATCAAATGCTGACTACAGGTCTACACCATAGACTGGTCTACACGTATCTGTACATGTAGGCCATATGGATTGTTGAATACTATATGGAAATATTTTGGCATAAATGTCACTACATCAGTATCTTTTTATGATGTCTAATCCTCCATTACGCCATAGAAGCATTAATGGGAAGCAACATTTACATTTGTGTATTTAAAAGCTCACTTAGCAAGTGAATGACTCCATGATGCTCACTGGCCTTAATTCACAATTTAGTAATCACATTACATTCTAATGGTAGTTAAAATCACAAATATATATATCTTCTTTTTTCTTTTTTAAATGACTCAATCCTTACCTTGTGACATTCTCTTCTCTGTCCTCTGCAAAAACACCTGATCCTCCTCCAGCACCGGGGGTTTGATTGAAAGAGCAGGGACGATGCGGTACACCCGTGACAAGAAGAAGAACTCCACAATGAGAGACACAAGGTTCCAGCCCAGGATGAAGCCACAGCCAACTACATTGGAGGCCAGGGTCATGACCTGTCCCACCGCTAGTGGGGCCAGGATGTTAGTCACCTGATCAATCCGCCTCATGGTTGCATTCATTCCTTTTGTCAGGATCAAAGACACAGAGGTTAATGCGCTTCCACTAGAGTAGAGGATGGTCACTGAGCAGAAAAAGGCAGACACCTCAGTGATTTAAGTTTTTCTGAAGCATAGCCACTGATATGTGACAAAAATGGAATGCAACAAATGTGCACTGACAGAAAACAAATCCCCTCACCAGCTAGGTGACCTCGGTTGTAGCCTGTGATAACCAGGATGATCACCACCCTATAACAAACCACCTTGTGTGAGTTTTGTGATGCAACATGTTACTAAGACAGCAAAGAGTAGCCACAAGCTCAGAAGCAGCGACAACAAGGACACAGGAGTCAGGACAGAGGGAGTAACAGCACCAATACCGGTTTGGTATCAAGTTATGAAATGAGTTTTTGAACATTTAGTGGGGCGCCGCCAGGGATTTGGGCCCCATGAAAA
>NW_011369947.1:2559457-2601162 GCF_000735185.1 Notothenia coriiceps
ATTGTTTTTTAGACCACAATTAAAGTTGAACAAAAATGCTCATTCTTGTTCTCTGGAGAGGACTTTGAAACTCAAATTACTAGAAAAACGTACCACAGTAAAAGTAGTTCATATTATGTTTGCAACTAGTCTAAGAATTACTAAGTACAAACATGGCAGTTTCATAAACTACTTATGGAAGAAATGTTTTTTAGTACGACCATTAAAGTTGACAAATGTGGTCATTCTTGTTCTCTGGAGGGGACTTTGAAACTCAAATTACTCAAAAAGTACACAGTAAAAGTAGTTCATATTATTTGTGCAAGTAGTCTAAGAAGTACTAAGTACAAACATGGCAGACTCATAAACTACTTATGGAAGAAATGTTTTTTATCCCACACCAAAGTTAGATGAAAATGCTCAATCTTTTTTCTCTGGAGGGGACTTTGAAACTCAAATTACTGAAAAAGTACAAAGTAAAAGTAGTTCTTCGGATTTCTACTACGTAAGCAACCTTCCCACGTCAATCCTACGCACGGCGTTATACATGAGGCCCCTGGTCACATGTAAGATCAGAAATACAGAATCTCTATGAGATAGAGCTTCAGGCAAAGTTAATGATGTGGAACACTGCAAGGGTTCCATCATTTCTCCTCAAATATTCTCCCTAATGGTGCATTCCATCTTTCTGAAAGCGAACATGATGAAGGCCACAATATCACAAACGAATGGACTGTGCGATATGATGCTCCCCATTATAACAGCTATAAAAAATGTTGCTTTTACGAAGATAGTAGTACTTCACCCACTGTTAATGTATGAGATCAATGTTTATGGTGTTTTTAGAATGACAATCTCTTAATGTAAAAGGTGTTCTGAAAGTAAGGCCATGCAAAAAGTCAGATCAAATAAACTTGAATAAACCAATAGGCGACAAATTGTTATGTAACTGTTTCTTTTTAATTTTACAGCGTTTCATATAGTCACCTGATTCACAGCAAAGAAATTAGAGCTTTACTTGATGTTACAGGTAGCTGAAGAAACAGGGAGTTCTGTTCAGAAAAGCTTTGTCTCTTATTTTTGAATGGCATCGATTAAACCGTTATAGCAGTTGATTCATTATTTTGGGAAAGAGAAAATAGTGGGCTTTACCAGAATATTAGGCTGGGATTTTTTTGATTTCCTCGTTTATTTGAATTTGGTCAGTGATATTATCAATATGTAACTTATCTCTCTTCTTCGTCATTACACATTTCCAGACAGCAACTAAAGGCACAGCAAGAGCTGGTATCCCTGCCAATATAAAGATGATCACGTAGATCCAGGATGGATAGAGCTTTTCCTCCTGTGTAGGGAAATTATCCTGCAGAGAAAGCGTTATATTTTGAGTTTTCAATGACAAATGAATAAAAGATCAATATAAATAATTCTTACAAGATCATCCCAAAATAAATTCATATTTACCGATTCTGGATCCCAAGCCTTGTAAAGGATCTTTTCAGAAACTTTAGTGATGAAGTAGAAGACCAAGATGACAAGCATAATTAGCGGGCTGATGACTCTCCATGATGCCTGCCAGAAGAAGTTGGGTTTGTGACCAATCATGAACTCAATATCATCATTGAACCTAGGAGGAAAGTGACACACATACTGCATCGTTAATAGTATGTTAACAAAATAACAGCAGTAATAATAAGGGATGCTTGTGATACTATGATATCATGTTCTTCATATCTGAATCAGCAAAATCAATGTTTATTATTAAAGCCTACAGTGTAGTGTGTATTGTGTGCTAGGTCACAACTTTGTTGTCCACAATCAAGCCCTCCACAAACTAAGTCTATTAACCACACCACGTTAAATCCAACACCAGAAATGAAGAATAGCATCATCAGACAAATAATTTTCAAAGATATAAACAAAAAAAATGTACAATATTACTATTTTAATATCACCTGTCTATTCCATATATGTACACGACTGAGAACATCTCGCAGAATGCAACCACCAGCAGAGGGATGGATCCTCCATAGGTGTCAAAAAGTGAAAGCCAATAATTCCCTGAGCCTTGGAGAAATATCAGACCCACCAGACAACAGAACATGCAGGTGACACCTAAAGGAGAGCAAACAGTTGATTAAATACATACTAGAAATTCGTATTAGTATAAAATGAGAGAATAGATGTGAGAGTTACCAGTGATAGCCTCTTTTGGCCATGACTTAGGGAAAACCTTGAGGTCTTGCAGTGGCACCAAAACTCCCTCAATGTTACCAAACATAGAAGACAGGCCGAGACAAAAGAGCATGATGAAGAAAAGGACGGACCACAGCGGGGAAAGGGGCATCTTGGTGATAGCCTCAGTGAACACAATGAAGGCTAAACCGGTTCCTTCAACTCCCTAGGTCCAAACACAGCACAGTGTTAAAGCAAAGCATGGCAGGAATCATTCAAATGAACAGCAGTTTACTTTCCCCTAATAAGAAAGGAGCTGTGCAAAAATAGACTTACCTCACTGAGAAACGTTCTCAAGTTGCAGGTTGGAAGATCAAGCTGTTGAATAATCTCGGGGCTTGTTTCATTTAGGCGTTGAACAACCTGATCGTAGTTGCTGTCAGTGATGTAGCCCTCGGGAAGCTCAAACATATTCAGTAATGCTAGGATGTTTCTGAAACACAAAAATGTTTTCAAAGTCAATGTATTGCTGAATAACAGCCAATATGACATGCTTAAATGTATCATTTGATAAAAGGATGAGTAATGTACCCTGAAAGACAATTGTCAAATCTTTCTGTTGCTCTGAAGCCGATAATGGTGTAGATGACAGTTGCAGCATAGACGGAGGTGAAACCATTGATTATAGAGATGATCACCGCATCCTGTTCACAGTTGTTACTAGAGGAAACATACTATTTTATTTACTTTAAATGAGGTGAGTGAAAACAGTTGGGAGTAAAATAACTTACTGCACTGAATTGTAGCTTGAGAAGGAAATAAGACCACCAAAAGCCAGAGAGAAGGAATAGAAAACTTGAGCCCCCGCATCGAGCCATGTTGATGGCTTTGCCAGCTCTGCTAACTGGAAGAATATGTAAAGTACACAATTATGAATCAACTGGTTATTGCTGTGCATCGGCTATTAGATGCCTTTAATGAGGCTGAAATGACGGAAGTCTGTTCAGTGGACTAAAATAGCAGGTCACTATATACTGTAGAATATCCAATTAAAGGTAAATATCCAAACAGATCTTTAATTTTACATAACATAATATAATTAGACCTAGCTTAACATATCTCGGAATTAATTGTTGTCCCTGTTTCCAAATAGTGTTCAAACATATTTTAATAGTTAGGCATTCAGTGTATTTGTCGTCTGCAGTAAAGCCAGTGTTATAGCTCAAATGAACTTGGTAACTTACATCTGGTGTGAAGAGAAACTTAACTCCATTCAAAGAGCCCTTCAGGGTCAACCCTCTGATCAGGAATATTGTCAGCACCACATAGGGAAGGGTGGAAGTCACATACACAGCCTGGGGAAAATAAAGTATTCACTACATAACTTTTTAGCTGGGATAAAATATTTTCTCTAATTGTAGTAAGCATTGTGCGGTACCTTCCCAGTGGTCTCAATACCACGAATAATGCAGATATAGAGCACAGACCATGCACAAATGTGACATAGCAGTATCCACCACTGCAGACCGCCATCGTCTTCAATATTTGGGGTTGTGTTCAGGGTCTCCCTGTACCAGAAATAATCCACAGGGGAGCTCCTCTCACACTCTGAGACAATGCCTGAAGGAATTCAACACAGTCAGTCAGTGAAAGAGTTTTTAATTACAGTTCTAGTTGTAGCCTTACCTGTTGAATTGGCATTCATGGGACATTGACTCCAAGGCAAAGGGTCTTGAAATGAGTTAAAGAAGTACCACAAGATCCAGGCAATGATGGTGTTGTAGTAGAGACTGATCGTCAGGGATACACACATGGATGCAATACCTGCCAATGAAAGTTTTAAAAGGGTTTCTTTAAAGGCACTTTTCCACTAGTTGTAGAAATCATTATGCAAAACGTTTCTTACCAATGCCAGTCAAATAGGGATGAATTGCACTCCACACTCCTAAACCGCCTCTTCTTATACGTTGTCCTATGGCAAACTCGAGATGCAGGAGAGGTATTCCTTCAAGGACCAGCAGGATCAGAAATGGTATCATAAATGCACCTGGAAGAAAAACAATGGAAGTGTTGATTGTGTCATGGTGACAATATTTTGGTTTTACAAATAATTTCAACACCTCTATGTTAATCATTCAAGATGCACGTGAACATGTGCAGTGATAAAGTCCAACAGTAAATGCAGTTAAGTTAATAATGCAATGTTCAGTCCATCCAAGGGAATGCAGTAAGATCTTTACAAGGATTTCCTGAGTTGGTATAACAAGTCTTATCTGAACAGATAAAACAGTTAAAAGCCGTCTTCTGCTCTCCGGTGAAGCTCCTTCTAATCCTCTTTTATATTTATATATTATAATGATACAGTTAGATCAGTGGCCTTGTTATAATGCTCATTAAATGTATGACTTTGAGAAGGGTGTTGTCCTTTATTACCCAGTAATTCAGAACTGTAAGATATGTACTGTGGAAATGGACAGAGTCCAGAAGATGTTCTTCTTCAGGGCGTAACAAGTGGATATCATTTTAAATGTAACTGCACTGCATTTCAATTGAGCTCAATCAAACATGCATCATTGCAATAAAACTAATTTCCAAAAATGATATCAAAACAAATAAATACAAATATAAATACAAATGATGATCACAAAAATATATTGGAAGCAAAATGAACAGTGATCAACTGCCAAATATTACAAAAAGCTGCATTTATCCTGCATGTCCAAGCACAAAAGAAAGTACTTTAACATTATTGTTGGCTGTAGCATGTCTTTTGGGCATTTAGTAATAACTTCAACCTTTATTCTATCTGATTAAGAAACAGGTCATCTACAATGTAATGTTGATGGCAGGCATACACATACTTTGGAGTGCTTCTAATGTTAAACCAAAAATGCAACAATTTCTCTATACAATTTGTCAATGTAGATCAATGGAAGTATGCATAACAATACTCTACTGTACCAGTAGATCTGGATTGCACATATTGAGGTTAATTATTGTTGTTCTATTCAAACAGTGTTTTCAAAAGTAATCAAATATCTAATAGGTGAACCATAAATGCATCACTTGCCTCCTCCGTGACTCTGACACAGGTAGGGGAAGCGCCAGACATTTCCGAGTCCCACACAGAACCCAACACAGGTCAGCATGTACTGAGTCTTGTTGTCCCATTTGGGTCTGTCCCCAGCCTCTTTCTCCTCCAGTGAGTCCAGCTGCTCATAGGACAATATCCTGTCCTCCAGGCCAGGATTGGGAAGTTTGAACTTCATGATCTGTCAAACACTGCAGTGGTGATACAATAGTGCACTGTGCAATGTTGGAATTTAAATTGTAGCTGACACGGTGAGATCCTACTATTTATGCTGGACCTCTGTAATAGATTGACTAGGCTGTGGTGTCATAGAGCATCAGCTAAAGGTGTACAGCCTTTGAGGCGTAAGATGAGTAGAACACACCTGACAGTTAACTAGTGTCTTATCTAGTGAGGAAGGGCCAATGCACAGACATTTTATAGGATGTATTGTATAGTGTAAAGTTGAAGAATGATTGAACACATTACAGTAACATAGCTGTAGTGATATATTTATAAGCACACATAAAGAAATCCTATGCCTTCCCTAAATCATGTATCAACATATTCATAAATCGTAAACAATTGTACTTTCCATTGTTTATAAAAAAAACTACAAGTTGTTTAAATAGCTTCTTACAGTTGTGGAATAATTATTCCTATATATTGTACTTGCTCCAAAAAAGAAATACAACACTGTAGAATTGTGTTGTTGTTGTTGTTGTTGTTGTTGTTGTTGTAATGGTTAAATAACAAAAAATAAAAGCCACTCATTGTGCAACATGGCTAATTTAGGACAACTATTATATAGAGTATATTGTTGGAATTATAATTTTTCATGCATTCATATTTTCAGTGCTTTATTGTTTCAGCTGCTTACGTTGAGACCATTGCTATTCTTTTTTAACTGGACGCTACATGGATAATAATGCATAATAATCCATTAGTTGGTTATAGTATTTTGAGTATTTGAAGTTTAGCAATCAAACACAAGTTTTGAAAGTACAATACCTACCCTCTGTAGTAGAGAATAATTACAAAGTAACTAACATATTCAATACCCAATAAGGCCTACAGTGACCTCATCACTGTAGCTTGTTTAGTTCAGTAGGCCGACTTGGGACATTTCTTCCGCGACTGCCTTTTATTTATGTCAAATTATGGAGGGAGTCTGTCTGCCTGTCATGTTGTTTTGTCATGTTTCCTTTATTTGCAATAATTCTGTACAATTGCTATAGACCGTAGCATTTATCTAGCTAGGCTACAAGACGTTTGTCAATACGGTCTATGGCTTTAAATAATTGCACTGCTAGGCCCTGCATGGTTGAGTCGCTGCCAGTTTCGGTGCTGCGTTTGTTTTTGTGTGCTTCTCATGTTCGCCACTAGAGGCCGCCATTGCGCCTGTAATATGAGCTGAGTCTGACGGCTGAGGTCTGGCTGCTGTGTCCCCTGGCAGCAGAGTTTATGCTTGAGGAGGGAGCCGCTTCCCATCGCTCTCACAGTCCAAGAGTGGCAGTCCGTCCGCAGTCTGCCTCAGCACCTCTAACGCCCGCTATGCCCTTGGATACTGCAACCCTGCTCACTTCCACACCGATTATCCGTGAATCTTAACGGGGTACCCTGGATCTTTACTACTGGAGTGTTGCGTTCACTGTCCTGAGTCCTCTGCGCTGCGAATGGAGAAGGTCCAAGGATAACAGAGGGGTGCAGGACTGTGCTACTGCAGAAGACCTGCCGGTAGTTCGCTGCCCGGGGGGCTGCCATTTCTGTCAGGGGCTGTGGTGTCGCATCCACCGTTTTAATTATCTAAAATCGCCTTGCATGGATGCAGCATGGCTACGTTTATATGCAGGGTGCAGTTCTTAGATGATACTGATCCATTTAACAGCACCAATTTCCCCGAGCCCACCAGGCCACCACTTTTCACTTTCAGGGAAGATATTCCTCTGATAAATCAGATTGCTGGAATCCACAGACTGCTAAAAGCCCCACACAAGGTATGCACTACTTATTTATTTCTGGGTGATGTTTTTGTTCATGTCTCTTTAAACGAGCTTAGTGATCAGTGTTCACCTGCAAAATGCTAAATTAATAATTAGCTTGAACATGGTTGATGGGGTTACCAAACAAACATAATAAACCATCGTAGAGCCTGCGACTTTAAGCAGCTTGCTGTTATGGGATGCTGATTAAGCATCAACATGCATTCAGTTACTGCATGCACAGTGTCAGTAAGATTCACCTATAGTTTGACATTATGGTGTATTTGGTGACTTTAGATGATGATGAAACTATGTATACACCCACTGTTTGGCTGAAGAGCAGTAATCTGTTAATGTTTACCTCAACCACAACACTAATCCCCTCAGTTTGACCTGTTTCTCTGACTACCCATTAGTTAGAGGAGCAGATCTATTTTAAAGTGTTGTTCCAGTTAATGTGTGAAAGTAAAAATAAACAAACAAAGGAGGAAATTGATAATGCAAATGTTTGTTTTTACTCAATCTAAAATCGATGATTGTTTGTTTACTTTGATTTTCAATCAACTCGGCATAGTGTTCTTCTTGGCTAACTAGGATCTGCAATTTCTTTCTGAAAGTATTTAATGGAAAAGAAGCCAACTTTGCATTTGTGTAACCATTAATGGATAGGCTTGATGTAGGAAACCACTTCTGCTATTGTCACTACACCGTGTAAATTAGAGTGAGGGGGTTCAAATACCCAGTTGGTCTGTTGTTGAGGGATGGAAGAGGGTAATTCCCTAACCAAATTGTCATAGATCTGGGGATTCATGTTTGCAATCACTTGATCCAACGCAACTTTGAAACCATGTGCAGTGAAAGACAATAGTTCTGATGGTTAACATCTTACCATGAGCATATTCTGTTATTTCCTTAGTAAAAAGCCAAATTCCTTTTGTAGTACCTCTACATTGTTGTGGTTGGTCAGCAACATAACGTCTGTCTGAATTTAGTCCTAACAGTTTAGAGGTGAAACCGTACACATTGTTTTGGTTGCAAAAGTTGGCCTTCCTAAAATCCACAACTGCACAGCCAGTTTTAAGCAGCCCAAAATAACTGGCCATTTCGCTTTGGTATAGTGTAAATTGCCTTGTTTGCATTTCCTAAAGACAGCCAGTGACAAATAATGTTAACCTGAAGCCTAGATTATTTTTATTTTCTCTTGAGAAATGCCTGATTCTTGCCTTCTGATCAGACTGCATCCAAACATATTTTCTTAAGGTCTCATCTTCTGACCTTCATATTTAAACAAAGCAAAGTTCCAGCATCAAAGGTTGAATCTTTCAATGGGTATTTATCTTAGTCTTGCCGGGAAGTCACATGAATAGAAATGAAATTAGAGTTTTTCCTTATTCTGTCAGATCAATGGTTCTCCATGTTGTTTGAGAAAAGCTGGTAAGATAAGTAAGGGGAGCCTCAGGATGCTGTGGATCACCACAAGCCTGGCTCTCATTCTGCAGCCCACTCAGTCTGACCAGCTGGATGGGACGGGAACGCTTTCCACTGCTTGAGAGAGCGGGAAGCAGGCAGAATTAAAAACACAAACAAAGAGCTGATGTACTTTGCACAGTCGACTGGTCTCATTTTAGCACTAGGCCAGCTGGACCGCAAACTAGACCGATAGGGAGTACCAGTGGTAGGCCCAGCAGCGCCTGGTTAGTAACATTTGGTCACACGGGCATTTGTGGTAAGCAGTAACTCGAAAGAGCAGCCCCGCAGCCCCTTGAGGTTTTTCATAAAACAATAACACTCAGGTGGAGGACACTGTGTTTCTACATTGAGCATTGAGGTCTGATTAAAACCCTCAAAAAATTGACAAAACTACTTTGCCGTGACCCTTTAAAGACTTCAACAGCAAGTCTGTTGTCTTTGAGCGCCGTCTCTATGGTGCAGGTCAGTCTGGTATAAATAGCACGCTGCAAACACATGGTGCAGAGGGAGTCAAAACAGCTCACATATGCTGTCTCTGGGCTGTTCCTGTCAGTTTAATTCTGCAGTCTCAAGAGTGGTGATCTGTTCATGTGTGTGTGGTTGTTGTTTATATTGTGTGTGTACGTGTGTTGGATTGGTTTGTGGCTTGTACATGGGACGGCACCGTGGCCATGCAGCTGTTCGAGTTACTGTTTGTGGAGTTATAACATCAAAAGCCATCATGAGCAAGGATTATATTTTATAGCAAGGGTTCAAACCTTAAATACTTGTTGTTTAGCAGCAAGAGTTTGTCAGGACAGTAGACACTTTTAAGTCAGTTTTCAGTCTGTTGTCTTTTGGAAAATGCCATATCATCATATTTGAATGCAGTATTAATGTGTTAAAGCAGTTCCACCGCTGAGTAATCTGAGGGTTTTAATGAAAAATCAAACTCTCAAAGACACCAACATTATGTTGTTGCTTTAGCATATCACCTATAAACAAGTTTTACATAGCTACTGTGGATGGAAAACATGACGAGTCATCTCCTGACTCGGCCTGTTTTTTCTGTGATGAATAATGCAATGTCCTTGTAAAATGACATTTGAGCATACTATTCAGAATTGGTGGGAGCTATTCCAAATTTCCTGGTTATGTCCTCATAGATCAATAGATCCATAGTCCTTCAAATGCTTGTTTTTGTCAATGTTTTGTAGTTTGTGGCTTGGTGGCCTTGAGGCCTGGCATCCGATTGCAGAGCAATATTCAAGGCAGGGAAAATGTGGCTAAGTCTTGGAGAATGGACTCTCACTTTACCAATTTCGATTTTTGGGTCACATTTTTTTCCTTAAGAAATTACAGACTCCCATAATGAGAAGTTATGTTAAATGCTGTAAAATACAGGTTCCTCCTCCATGCCTGTCAGAGCTCCTATGAATTATTTTACACATTGTTATGCAGAGTTGAGGTTTCGATGGTCACTGCAGTTTGGAGGGTTGTCTCAGCAAAAGGGCTCCTTTCAGAAGAATGCAACATCCGTGGAAAGTCTCATCCTCTGCATGCTTGACAGAAATGTAAGATTTCTGTTGTGGTTTCTCTTTCATGTATCAAATGGGTTTTAATGTGTTTTAAATCATGTGTTTTACAAATACACAAATACCAATCCTCACCTTTATTAAACAAATGTTTTGCTTTTGAAGTAGCTTACTCTAATTCCTCTTGTTTGATTTAGAGCACAGTGGAGTCTACAGACAAAATGTCTAAGTCTAACACAGGGTTTGCATTTGTTAAACTATGCAAAAGAATTGAATAGTGTATGCTATCTCATTCCAAGGAAGTTTGGAATGAGATAGCATTTTTGAATTGGAAATTGCATGGTGTTTATTTTTAGCCCTTTCTGCTTTAACTGCCTCCCTGGTCAGTGGACCACGGTATGGTGGTTGAAGGGAGAGGCCAGACCTCAGTGTGTGAGCACTGGTGGTTACTTCTCTGGACTTGGCCATCACAGGCCACTGTGGGTTCAAGTCCTGGGCGGAGGACAGCTAAGAAAGCGTCTGCTACTGATAATCTGTTAGCCCTGTTCCTGGATTAAGGGTCATGTATGTGCATCAACCTGGCGTGGTTAAACATGGCAAGATTTAGTAATCCAGGTTGATTATATAATGAAAACGTCACACATGCCAGCATGGATATGTGAAACATGGATGAGTTTGATATACTGAAAGAGTATGGATTAATGACCGACTCACATAGTTCACTTTTACTTTCCCCATTTGGTTTGTGAGTCTAAACCTCGTGTGGGGAAAAGCATTTTTCAGTTCCACAGCTAATTACTGGTTACGGCTGCGAATTCAGCCCAATGTTTTGTCTATTTCAAGTTTTGATACAGAGCGTGAAGCTGAAAGAGAACAAACATTTCTTTGCTCTTGTCTCCTATCCACAAACTTCAACATCACTTAAAGTACCAGTAAATGTAAATAGAGAATAGCATACGACTGTAACAATAGATGTTGATAATTAATTATACATTTTGGTTCGTAAACTGACAGCATTTGGGCCCATTGTATTTTTTTCTCTGTATTTTGTGTGGATAGTTAGAATAAGCAGTGATGGATAAACCCTTGTAGATGAACAAAATCTCAAAACTCTTCAAATGAAAATGGTTTTAGATGATTCAATCACTGGTCTAACACATCCCTGGTAATACTGATTTGGGAACAGTTTATGGATTTAGGACATAGATAGAGGCTAACCAGTGTGGTGATTCAGAAATTAGGGGCAACATTCCCATTTTCCTTGGTTTGTTTTAGAGTCTTACCCATAATGTTAGGCCCAGCCACTCAGCGTAAATGATTTAGTGTGTCTTCTCCTTCATGCTACATTTCATATTACTGTCACAGCCGTTATTATGAAAGGCATATCAGTTCATAGGCATACAAATCTTGGGCCCAACTTTGGCCCTTGTGCCTGGATTTCCTGTCTGTCCAGAATCTGTCCTGCAATCTGGAGAAGCACTTTCCTCCCTCCTCTTCATATGTACAGTACATCTTTGTTTGTTTGTCTACCTGTCTACCTGTCTCCCTTTCTCTCGATCTAACGACCTAACTGTCTCACACATGATTGGATTCACTGAGGGCTGAAGATATTGTTGCATGTTTACTGCATCAGCCTTGTGCTTCGCCTCATCTCTGGTCCCTCAATATAAAGTTGCTCTGCACTATGATACCTCCAACCCTTATATTACCAATAATCTTTTGCTTTACCATTCATGGAAGGCAAACATGACAGCTCATAGTCACCGATTTGGAGAAAGAGTGAGAGTTATCCTTACCAACCACATGTTTTGTTTCACTTCTCAAATATGACACAGTCCTTGAGTACTGTAGTGCAGTAATACAAACAGAGTGGCTTAACAGATCAAAGCCATCCGACCCATAATGTCTTTTCCAGCCTTTTTCCTTCACGTTCAATTAAGTTACTGTCATATGTGGGAGGAAATTGAACTGCATCAGACCTGGCAATAACCAGTCTAACTTGAAAAACACATGGTTTCACATGTTGCATAATATTTACATGTGGTGCTCTTCTTTTAGGAGAAAATACTCTAGCAGACTGCCTATTTGGAAGGGTAAATAAATAGTCATTTGTATCATAGCCTTTGCAAGGTTACAAATCCTTAAATGTGGGCTGACAAAAGACAAATGTACTGACTTGAGTATATTAGTGGACTGTACAGTATGAGGTTGTTTTAGAGACCCTGGCTGTTGATGAAACAGAACATTTCCCTTTTCTTCTCTTAAGTCCAAGTCCGTAAAAATGTTTGTTTTCACATCCTCTGCTTCACCGTTGGAGCCGCGGTCCTGTGGGGCTGACAGACTCAGAATATAAATAGGTTAATATCTCCAATTTGGAGGTCATCCAGACAAGTGAACAGACTCAGACTCATTCCTCATCTCCTTGACCACAGTCAGCTGTTGACAACCCTTCAGGACCAGACAAATCATACCTCCTCAGCAAAATCATCCTGTATGATGATAGTTTATCAGACAGGGACAGCAGACAGATAACAGTCTGCCAAACTGCTCCAAATCCACATGACTTCTCTCCACCCTTGCCCTGCTTGTCATTGTAGAGCGCTGACAGGAGCTGATAAAATAGCTTTCTATGGTCCACCGCCGACTAGACATAAACCTCAAATATGCTGTGCATTTGTCCATTGATACATACAAAAGTCATGTTTTTCATACGTACGCAATAAAAAATGTATTTCTTGATGTAAGCAGTATCATTGCAACTGAAGTTGTGAATTCAAGACTAAAGGTATTAACACATCACAATAGACATGCATATAATTATGAAATATTTCCAACATTTTACACCAATCTTCTGTATCACACATCAGCAAAGCAAACCAAACCTCTTCAGGGCTTTATGCCATTCACATTCTTTACAGCTTTGGAAAGGTTGACTGTGCATAATTTTGATATCATACATGGTCATGGTTCATGAGTCTACAAGTCAATCGGTTTTACCCTACTTCGTTGTAATCTGATCAGAGTGAAGCAGTATTTTGTACAGCAGGACATTGGCTCTTAGCCTCAATTGTCTATAAACTAAACTTAATCTCTTCCTTTCTTAATGTTTAGCATACCTTTCATGTCTAAAGTGTAAATGACATAACCCTTTGAGATTGAAGACATATCAATGTTTAACTTTGTCTCCTTCCCGTCTAGCCTGACGACTGTGCCCTTCAGCTGTCCCATAATGGAAGCTACCTGGACTTGGAGTCTACGCTGGCAGAGCAGAAAGATGAACTGGAGGGATTTCAGGAGGAAGGAGGGTAAGATAATAATCACTGCTGTCTCTGTCTCTCTCTTTGCTTTCCCTTCACTATCACCAAACTTCAAAAGCAAAAGATTGCATGTACACAATGTGCTGAAATGAAAAACATTCTCCAATACTTCCCTAAAGTCGGTCATATATTGTTTGCACTTCAAAAGGTGCATTTGGGATCTGTGCCCGAACGGCTCACAAGAGAGACTGGCAGGTTGATAATGTGATTTACTTGCCAAACTCTGATTGTCTGGATATAAAATATTCAGGTTGTGGTGGTCCAATTAGCTGTTATGAAAAAAAAGCATTATTCAAGGGTAACTGATGTTTTTGATTAAAACAATATGTATTTTTGAAACAGCCAAAATAAGTCTCTGCCTGAGCAGTCAGACATAATCAGTACAATGTGATTACGGTACTGTTTTTCGAGAGGGAGACACATAAAATATGTAGAGAGATTAGAGGGAACAGATAAAGGGGGGCTATGGGGATATATATTAGGCTGTATTCCTTTGCCTAATTTTATTCTATTACAGTGATTTGAATCATAATGATACCCATTTCGTTCCAGTATGAATTAGTGAAATAATCCCTTTTTTCCGGGCCTCAGCTGATTGAGCTCTGCTGCTCAGAGGCTGCTCTCATGAGATGTTGGGGTCTGTTGGGGAGCAGAGGGAACACCCTTCACGTACCTGAGGGTCTCTTAGTTTCAAAAAGCTTTCAACACTACAGTATGAGATTCTCAAGGAAAATAAGTTCAAATTAAATATCAGTGTTATTAGCTTCACTCATTCCTTTTTAAATCAGTCACCTAATATCTCAACCACCTCATTGGCTCAGAATATGTCAAATATAATTAAGCAATAGCTCACGACAGGCCCTGGTATATGGTCATTATATCACAGCTAAGGGGCGTGGTTCGGCCCGACATGAAGCTATTTGTGGTACTTTTCCAGTTGGTCTACCTGCTCTTCACGTAGCTCTGCATGTCATCGTTTAGGTGTTTCTTTTTCTGGAGATAGTTCAATTTACTGCTCAATCCACTCCTCCATAGTAAGGCCACCCCGGGGGTCGAAGTTAACCTTAAATCTTTCCATCTTAAGCTTTGTTAGTTAGTTAGCTTCATAATGGACGTAATGTAACAGTTGTAACGGTTGTAGCTTTTTCTCAGACGCGGAGGGATACATGACTTGTGAAAAGTAACTACAATTCTACCCGTGATATACGCTCATTATATCACGGCTAAGAACCAATCAGATTGCTTGATTTGACTTGTCCGTTTTATAAATTACAATATTTGCTCTTTTGAAGACATCCGTGTCATATAAAAGTGTAATCCTGATCTTAGTTGTATGTATGAAAGTTAGCCCTATATATTTTTTATCAGTTCACTGGGGGTATTAGCACCCTTTTTAGTTGCAGACTAAATGTCTCAGAGTTTCCATGGCATTCATCCATTCATATTGAAATACCTGGCCTCCCTGGCCCAGTGGCAGCAGTGATGTCATCTAAACCACTTATGAGGTGTAGACACATCCATGAGTAATTGCCCTCATCTCTATTGAAAGTTACCTCAGAGCTCTCATTGTGAACCCACCACCAAATAACTCTCAGCTTCTAATTTAGCTGCATTGTTTTACTGTTTTATGGAGTTAAATGAGGCTTAATTTTGACATTACTCATAGACCTGGATAAAAAAGAGAGACTTAAAATTGTGTGAGTTTCATTTCTGTTTCATACAAGTTCTTTGGTCAGTTACTTTATTGACTCCATATGTTTTTATATGTACTGTGGAGTATGTTGATATATCATTTAAGTGCCTCCCACTTTAGATGATCACAAACCAAGGGTTGGCATCGGAGTTCCTGGTCGGTGGGACCACAATCATGTATGGATTTATTTGTTTAACTTGGAATTTATAAGCTGCTCTGTAGCTTGGTGTTTCTATTGGACGTTGAAAATGCCGTCCTTTCCCAGTTCCATCTGAAATTGTTCGGAGCTTATGGAAGGCTATAGAGAGCTGTGAGGTTAAAGTGGTCCACTTCTTCTCTCGTCGAGGAGCGAGCCTGCCAGGGCTTGTGTCCTGCCAGCTGGCACTGACTGGTATGGATGTGTGTCATTAAACCCACACAGTGTTGTCTGAGGAGGCTGGGGGTGAAGGTGGTTAGCCAATTATTTTGTATAAATAGGGCAGTTTTGCTCTCTGGCTTTTTATGGTGGTGATATGCCCAGGATTACATCCCCTGTGGCTCGCTGTTGTTGATTTGATGATTATTGAGCTAATAAAAAGGTCTGATGAGCCAGTTCACCTTTTCTTGTTCCATTGTATATTTGACGTTATGCTGCTTTTACTGCAGATCTGTCAACAGCAGTCTCCATTTCCAAAACATCTAACCTACTTTAAAAAGAGTTTAATTTTCCCTGAATTTGTTTCTGAGTTTTACAACGTGATGTCAGAATAACACTCCAGTTAACAAGCAAAATGATGCTTTAATTATAATTGCTTCAAGCCCAGCCGCCTACCTTTGCAAAGAAAATAGTACTTTATAGCGCTTGAGTTCCTGAACCTCCCTGATCAGTGGACATTGGATCCATCTGTACTGTAATTGATATTAATGGCAGGTTACATTCCTGAGGCGCCTGTGTCATGCCTAGTGTCTTTACAAACAGATTCAAGTATGATCCTCTGACAGAGCGCTGCAGAGCCAGGAGATATCCATGTCACAGGAGCTTAAGGGCCATAATCACTTCCACACCATGTTTGAAGCTCAGCTATAGGCGCTTGTGACTCATAAATCCCCTGTCGCATCTCTGGTACAGTCTCACTTAGCTATATCTGACCATATAGCACAGACATGCGCTCAGGCATATCTGCACAGTTTAAGGTATTCAGTGTATCATTTAGTTTCCTAGCTGTGATAGATTGATTGACCCTGTACACACACAATTTCCTGCATCTGTAACCCTGAGCCCAGATGGAGTATGGGGGACGTAGTTAGGATCAGATGGCCTGACATGTGCTTAAAGACGTTTACAATCCTTGAATGTTTTTCTGGATTACATGGATTGAAGAGCGAGATCCTGTTTTAGCATTTCAGGGGCACTTACTCAGGGCCTGATGTTTGAAAACGGAAAATTGAACTGTATTTGGAGAGTTTTGAGTTCGGCTTATGACTTTTTGTTCAAATATGTGTCATTGATTGGCAGCTGATTTGTAAAGTTGTAAGTCCTCAAGGCCATATCCTGGCGTGTCTAAAGAAGATAACATAAAGTGCTGTTATTGACTCCATAATTGATTCAGCATGTGAAGTGTGTAGCTGACACTTTTTTTTAGCATTTCACTGTCCTAGTACACACAAAGAACAGCTGAAAGCCAGCAGTTTTCTGCTGAATATGCCTTTCTTTTTTATTGAGTGTTCTTGATGTGTTCGACAACCAGTTAGAAGTCAAGCATATTAAAACTCAACTGTTCTTGCTTCAACCATCCAATCCTCTCCTTTCATCTCTCTTAGGACAGCTCCACTTTCCTTATTCTCATTTAGTTCTGCCCCGCTTGGACATTGTTTGGTAGACGCTAACAGCACACAAGATTTTCATTTTGGTGAGGAAAAAAAAATCACATTTGAAAAGAACCAGAGCAATTGTCAATCGCAGTACAGCTTAATCTTCAAGGAGGAAATAAAACACCAGTTGCCCCTTCTGTGTTTGGAGAGCAGTTTACGGGTATTATTAACAGAATAAAACAGCTTTGGGATTGTTCAGTGTGTATGTGGTTTTGAGACTTGGTCAATGGTTAGTGAAGAGCTGATTATACAGTTTCCCCCCCCCCGGTTCACCCAGTCTCTGCGGGTCCCTCTACTGATGCAGGGGTGTTCCCCAAGAAGTGCTGTGTCAGTAGACTTCGATGGGGCCTTTTTGTCTGGCATTAATTGGTCTTTGCGGAGAGGCAAACTGGCTTTACTGTATACTGAATTGTTATAAGTGTTCACCTTCTGTGGGTACACTCTTTCAGTTAATAAACCAGTAATGCTCCCTCAGATAAAGCTGGCAGGTATCCACTGATCCAGTTGGGTATTAGGATTAAGACTGAGCTTTATGAGGGTACTCTATAATAGAGCAGTGAAGGGAGAATAGAGAGGAAAATAATATGTGGTATCTAATTGGCAGGTATAGTTGTTAGGTTACCACAGCTGCATTCCTGTTTGCAATATTCGCAATAATGATGAATAACAGATTTGTGCTATTAAGTAAAAAGATTTATAGTGCTCGGCTTCTTTTCATGTGCAGAATGAATAAAAATGGCCATATGTTTTCATTTAATCTTTTATAAAGCCGTCTAATTCAGATCAATTGCTCTGGGTAATGGTCAGGAAGTAAGCCATAAGTAAGAAGTTTTGGGTAATTGACAATTTAATTAATTTTATGACATTATTACGCAAATTCCTTGATGTTCAAATAGCTGCAACAAAGGTATTTAAGAAGCATGATTGTGCATATGATGAATCAGATTTAATTTATGCATGGCTTAAAGGTCCCATGTCATGGCCATTTCTACTGATCATAATTCCATTGTTGAGTTCTACTAGAATAGATTTACATTGTGCAATGTTCCAAAATCGCATTGATTTTCTCATACTGCATCTCTGTATGTGTATTCACTCTGTCTTAAACGCCTTGTTGGAGCTCCTGCCTGAGCAACATTGTGCCAAAGAGTAACTTTGAGTGGAGATCCACAGAGCAGAGGCTGAGAAAAGATAAGGTGTGTGCCGGCGAAACTCTGCGGAGTAGCGCGGCTGAGAAAAGATAAGGCTGAGTGAGTGTGTGTGAGGAGCTCCACGGATTGGTCCATTTGGACCTGGGTATGGTCACGTCACTGTACTCAGGAAGAAAAAAATGGAAAAAGAAAAATATCCAACGAGGCGTTCTTTGGCAGCATAGACAGGCATTTTCTGGGTTAGAGTTTTACTCCCTACATGGTGTACTTTGAGGGTTTGTGACTTTGCAGACCGTTTAAATGCAGAAAAAGCTACATAAAAGGGGACGGGTAATAACCGGAAAAGCATGACATGGGACCTTTAAATTAACTACAGTACCAGCACATGAAGAGACCAGAACGTTCTGGCGCAGAGAGAGGAGGGACTTCAGTAGGTATTACAGCGTATCCCAACATTTAACCAATTTGTTATTCAGCTGACATTCTTTATAGTTACAATTATGTTGAGCTTCACCCTTGACAGGCCTGCAGCACTGTCTGTAGGAATGTCCAATTTTCATGTATAATTGGTGAGGGGGGTCTGAAACCTCACTTGTATTCCTTGCACGTTTGTTTAATTTGATAATGAGCATGTTGGCCTGTGTAGCCTCAGGTCTTGGTTAAGCATAGGGATACTGTTCCAGCCAAGCGGAGAGAAAGCAGACTTTCGTGACAAAATGGATCTGGTTACCCATTTGCCTCAACAGCATCACAGAGGATTAAGTTCCTGTTTGCCGTCTCATCTCGCAGGCGCAGGTCCATGTTGACAGATGTTGATTCTGTGTCACCTCTGCTTGTTGCTGGATATTATACTTAATAAGTAATGAGTATATTCAGATTTCCCCTGTCATGTAATCTGCTTGTGTGCAGCAGTCTCCCAGGAAAGATGTCAGAATGTCTGTCAGGAGCAGTAATGCTGCTACTGGTTCATGGTGAGGCTCCAGTGTGATCTGCAGTCTGTGCTGATGGTTTGCTCTGTCCCTGTCAGGTCCACTGCTGCCTGATTGTCACTAAGAGTAACAGTCTGTTGCTGGCACTGCGCCAGGCGGAACAATCACACAGCCTTTGTGCACGCGGCATAAAAGCCTATTTGTCAGGGAGCCGAATTAGGAGGGGGGGGTTGTTGCGCAACTCTACCTGCTGTGCTCTTGTCTAGTCAGGAGGTTGAAGGCACAATCTCTGTTTCAAAATGTAAACAAAAGGGCGGCCCTCACCAACAAAATTCAAAACATGGGATAGAAATACGTGATATACCGTAGGCCTACTTTATTATTCTCCAAAAACGATTAAAACACATCACCAGTGACTCGGTTTTTATTTGAATATATTATTTGAGCATTTTAGTCTATTTTGAGTCAATTTAAATTTCACTAACCCTCAAACAAACCCCACAGCTCCAATATTTTAATCTTGTCAGAGTTACTTTAAAAAAGAAAAATGACAGTATCCAACTGTTAAAACCAAAAAGTAAACATTTTTAAAGATTTCTATATATTTGTGAACAATTATACAGATTTAAATGTTGAGAGCATTGAATGGGCTATAGGCTGGCTGTCACCAACAGGAAGGGAAGTAGTCAAATATTGAGGGATTGACTATACTACTATATGGACGTATTGGTGGTTTTGGTTAACTAAGATAGACAAAGAAATATTGCCAGCATTATCCTTTAAAAATGAAAATTCAACATTAAACTTTGTACACAAATTAGAGCGTGGGCCTCTAGGTATCCAAATGATTCTTTGGATGGCTACGAACTACACTGTTCTCATATTCACTTCTACGATTGAATAGAAATGGGGTGCATTGTTGTTGTCTTTGTTTTGGATTGTCTTTCAGACATTGTAAGCAGTTGACAGGAAAGTGATAGGGTCTTGCCATATCTCCATTAACACAGGGGGGGGAGTTGACCTCTCAGATGCTCCCATCCTTCATTCTCACCTATGGAGTCCTTTTCCCTGTCAGTTCCCCGACCTGTTCCCTGTTCTGTAAAATCTGCAAATATTGAAGGGGTTTAAATTAACGAGACAGAACGCTATGTTTGTCATCATGTTGCACCTCTGCGCAGTTGAAATCCTGCATTATTTTCCTGTCAGCACTTGCCTAGCTCAGGCATATTGATGGCTGCCTTAGATTAAGAGAGGCCGTTTTTTATCTTGATACAGATGTACCACCACACACCCAAACACACTTTCACATACAGATACAAGCAGACAACAAACAAACACATGTACCGACACACATTGAAATAATATGTCAACTAACATTTTCCTTCTTACCATTTGTCTTTTTTTCTTTACAGGAGGGGGAAGAAACACAGCGTTATTCTTCGAACACATCTGTCCATCAGAGTTCACGCCTGCATAGGTGGGTAATAATAACACGTACATTTGTCAGCTCTCACTTAATGATGCTCAATTTGTCTTTCTCCGTATATATCACCAGTGAGGTATGAGCTTTAATTACCTCTATTACTAGTGGATTACTTTATTGAGGTTCTTGTTTAACTTGCACAGTGGCAGTTTTGGCCGAGGATTTTAATTTGAGCGAGAATTAACATCATTACAACAACACTCTGAGAAACAGACCACTGGCACGGAGTGGTGCCTGAAATTATTCAATGTTTTTTGGAGTTACTGTGTTCTGTCACTTTGTTTTATTGGGCCTCCTAGTGTCTTTGAGTAATGTAAGGGAACTAGCACAAAGAGCTGATTGAAAACATATGCAACACATGCACTTGGCATTTGTGCGAACACATACACACAGACAATAAGCTTGTCAGAGGCTGGGTTTTCATTAAACTGAGGATGATAACTGCTAAGCTTTTAAAAACTACAATATACTCTGTGAAATGTTGGCTTGAGTTCTGTTTCCCACATCCTTCTGTTGAGATGTAACTGATAAATAGGTGTTAATGGTTTTTCCACCCTATTTAATGTATGTATACTGTAATGTTAGAAATGAATACACAAGCCCTTGTAAAGTACATTTCCAGTGACTTGTAGGGTTTTCTATGGTTAGTGGAAGAATGTGGAGAAGCACACATTCTTACACGAAGACACGCAGTGCCTCCTCTAAAGGCTTCCAGTGTAAAAATAACGCAAAGCCTGGAAAAGCTATTAAGCTGTAAATTGTCAGATTTTGAATTTGGCTGTATGTTTCTATTGCAGTATATGAAAAACCAAAGACCCAGACATTTCTCACTTGAAGGAAGTCACGTTGATGTGAGAACTATCTCTGATAGTCATTGTGGTTATTTATTCTACCTGCTGTTGCATGACGTGCAAAACAAAGCTTTGGAAACTCCCGCGGATCTTTTACTGAGATGGTTCTGTCATGACAGCTCATTAAACTCTTGGTAAGACACATGAGAAATGAGAACGACAGCTTTCACTTGTTCTTGATGAGGTCTAGTTTGCACATGTTGATTTCTAAAAAGCCTTCACTTTGATTCTTTTGACACTATAATTATGTAATTGATACAATAAACGTTTTATATTGGCAGGCTTTTCAATCCTATTGTTAATAATATTGTAGGGAGATGCTACCTTGTTTTATTACACCGCATGCCCATAATACATTTCCAGTCTTTGCTTGATGTAACAGGGCTTAAGCTGTACTTGTGAATATTTGGCTGAACCTTGCCGCACACTACTCTGAACTGGCTTCACCTTATTCTTCCTCCTGCTGGTGCAGGGCTTAGCTTACCGGAGCCCGGGGAGCGGCAGACAGACTTGCTGCTCTTCTCTAAGTGGATGATGACCCTCTTTCTCTCTAAGTTGACAGCCACCTGTTGCCCTTCCCTAGTCTCCCTCAGTGACTGGACGCATGGCTAACTGATTCATTTCCTCTAAGCGAGGTGGTCAGTGTTACTGTTAACTTGTCCAGGCTTTTGATCCTAATTTTATCTGACTAGAGGCTTAACTCGAAGCCCCTGAGTTCAGAATTACTGGGTGATTTTCCAGGTCCACGCAGGAGATCATTTGTTAGTCTTCCAGAGACAAATGGCATGGTATTCTTTAGGCTGTGCACTTGCTCTGAATTAAAGGATTGAGCATAACCCTGCTGTCAGTTAATTTTAATTGTCAGCGATCTTTAATTGTTGTTGCTGGCCATAGTCTTTTGTCTTTCTTTAATAAGAAAGGTTGCGCAATTAAATAAAGCGGTAAATAATTTGTAGGCCTTAGGCGAATTGCATCTACAAAATGTAAATATGCTTGAAACCCTTTAGAAATATTCCTTTTGTTTGAGGCTGACACGCTTGAATAATAGCACCAGTCTTGCTTTAGGTTAAAATGAACTAGGATGTTTGGATGGGATTTGTTTAAAATCACATTTAAATGAATCCTCCCTTTTTGATTGGTTGCTGAAATAGCATACCCATATTGTCAAGATTTCCCCGCTCCATTAACAAGAGTGATGAGTTGGTTACAGTCATGTATGTAATCTGTCATGTAGCATTATTATGTGGAAAACCCAATTGCATGTATTCTACGTTTTAATTGAGAAGTACATCACTTTGTTTATGTTATCTTGTTTTTGGGGTTTCTCTAAATTTTAATCACAAGGCTAGCTTTTAGTTTGTGTGTTGAGTGTGTGTATGTGTGCATGTGTCATGAACCACAGTAAACCCTAATCCAGGCTTCTCTAATCATAGTCATTAGTGCTCACATACATATGGACCAGGCGTTCTCTTTGCATCAGAGTCAGTGGAGGAAGGAAAGTGTTAGCCCAAAGAGCTAATGGTTTATTAAACTGTTTTTTGACCACATCCTCTGTCATGCAGTGATTTGTTTTAGTCACACAATTAAGCAGTCCATGCTCTGTGTGTAATGAAAGTGCAGATCAGCCACAATACAAATGTTTATCTCTCGGAGTTGTGTGTAATGTAGCCTCATTAGTATAAAGCTCTTTTGTATATTTGTCTGTATCCATGTTATACATGCACATTAGTCCTTTTCAGGGAGAGAAGAGAAAAGTACTTTTGAATAGATGACCAGTAGTGGTAAAGGTTTGATCTTTGTTTATATTTGTTCGACCAGCCTGGGATTCAGAAAAGAAACCCCGCTCATCCCTCTCTGCGTGTTAGCATTGGCCACAGCCTGTTGAAATGGTTGGGCTGTTATTGTTGTCGGTAGACTAGATGTGGTAGCAAGGGCCTGATTAAAGCAATCCTGTACTTATTTTAGTGTTGTCTGCAAGTACAGTAGAGTAGGTCCTCTTTTTATGTGCCATTTTGTTTCTAAGGCTGCACGAATTGCCGTGATGTGATGGTATGGAGAATTTAAAGACCGGGAAAGAGACCAGAGTGTGGACCGCTGGATGTTAAACTGAGGATACCCAGTTAAGAAATAACAAATGGCACATGTTTAGCAATCAACAGCAGCTTTGCAAAGTTCATACAGATGTTCAGTCAGAAGCTGCTGCCCTTGCAATTAATTATATTCATGCATTACTAGGCTAACACTTGAGGTTGTAAATCTATGAACTGCAATCCAGACATTTCTCCTTGATCCTCTAAACATCATCTTGAACTCCCACAGTCAAACAAATGATATTTTATGAATGTGGATCATAAATAAGTGGGTGGTTCAAGCTTACTTTTTTGATCATATTTAGTAGTAATTGTTTACAAATGTAAAAATAATGCATTTGAAAGCTATAATTTGTTGATATTGCCCCTTTAAGAGCAGGTTCATCTGTCAACACATTGATGTCAGCTGAGGAGTGACAGCTGTAATAAGAGGTGACACATTCTTAGTGGATTATCTGCCTTGTCTTTTGCAACCTCTTTTAATCTGGGCCCAAGACATAATTCATCGTGACCGCTGTTGACTTGCACTTCTTTTTGGTGCTACCATTTAGTCAAATTGGTAGTTTTGATCTTCAGGTTGACAACTGAAAATGCTGTGGTTGTTAAGATTGAAGTCAATGAGCAGTAAATTCTCTACCATTATCCCTCTGCAAACCGTGTTGGAGGATGTTTTCCTTGCTGCTAACAACACATTTGCATGGAAGTATACACTGTTAAATGAAGGCTTTTTATTATGATGTGTGTGCCTGTATGTGTGTGTGGGATGTCAGCGCCTTGACTTGAGAAGATAAGATCACCTGCGGGTTATCATGGTGCTCCAAAACATAGTGTCTGATTTTTCCACACACTTTGCCAGATCTACACTAAGCCATCCGCTGTTCTGCGTATACACATAAAAACAACAGTTCCACTAGTTAACCTGCCTAATAAAAAAAAATCTGCTTGCAATGAATGCTTTTGCGAGTTCTCTGCATTAGGTACAATTAATTCTGGGAAGTGTCAAAATCTATTAATAGATTTCTTTGTCATTCCTACAGTATGGTTTTAAATATCTGTGTTATAAATCTTTCGAAATGCACCTTCGGATCAAATCAAATATCTAGTCATGTTTTTTGTGACTGTAGAGTGAAAAGCAAGCAGGGAATAATTAAAAGCATGCATATCACATCGCACCCATGAGACACAGAGGAAGATCAAATGGCCTTTTCTACTTCCCCTAAAGAGACCCCAAAATGGGATCATGGACTTAGAGTCACCCAATGAGGCCAACCTAAACAACATTCTGCCAAAGAGCAGAAATCTGAGGCAGCAAACAGCCCAAAAAGTGAAGCTGAGTTGAGTGTTTCTTGCTTTTAAAATCACAAATGATATCAAAAGTAGATCAGTGGAAGGTTTGAAGGTATCACTCCCCTCACACTTTCCCTCACTCGGTTTTTATATACTCTGTTTGGCTCTGAGCCCACAACCACATGCAGAGCAACAATGTAGTTAAGCTGATTCTTCATTTATGGACAACAATAAAGAACAATGTTTCCCCTCACTTGTCCCTGTGCCCTCACAGCTACAATGCCATGTTTTCCACAGTTTCAGGTAGGATTAGATCTAATTGTTGGCTCTTTTGCCGTTTTGCTTCACATGCTGTACAAGGTTGTGGACCACTATGACACTAATTCGTATAAGCACACTCATATGCTCACGTTCACATGCACACACTCGTGCAAAGGTATGCACATATTAAGAAACCATCTGGTTCCAGTTGTGAGGCCCCTCAGCGCTGCTCCTCACCCGTCCAAAAAAGACGAGAGCTGTCTACGTTTTCATCCAAGAGGGGGGTATTTATTTCTCGCTGTGTTTACAGGATAAAGAGAGAAGTGTGAGCGTGCTGCCTGGCCATGGGACAAAGATGTAAACCTAAGTAGGGGTCCCTTACCTTCATTATTCAGCTTCAGGGCAGTAAATAATGCTATTCTGCCACTTTTATTCTTCTAAATGTACCTCTGACAACTAGCCAAACTCCTGTCAGAAAAATCTAATGATTGGCTAAAAATTGCTTTAACTTACATATCACAGTGTGCTCATAACAAAATATCGTTTTTCAAAGTGCACATCTCATGACATATGAGTTGGACCGCTAAGATTGGATGCCATGTGAAGCTGACCACTCTGGGGTTTACCGCCGCTGCGAGACTGGAGCAGTCCTTGTTGAAGTGGACAGGTGTGTAACCTCAGCAGCCATAGACTTTAAACAGCTGACTGCTTGAAGGAAGGAACATTTGGAAGGAATCTGAGTTAGTTTTTTTGCTCAAACCAACATTTTTTGGATGTCTGCAGATAATTGTTTGTTTATTTATTTACTATGTTAGAGCCGAGGATTGAGGTACATCCGCACAGCTGATGTTTGCCCTGTGTGTGTTCTCAACGGGGGGGAGGACCAAGGGTAGCAGACTGAGAAAACACATTTGATTAAATCGTTTTCATTTCTCAATGTTTTTTAACAATACTGACTTATGTAATTGCCATTATGTTTTCATACGAACAGTCTAGTGATGAAACTCGAAATTAATCGGATATTGGTTTTCCTGATTACTTATTTGGTCTTTGAAATGTCAGTAAATATAAAGAAATCCATTCAAAATAACACTCAACAAATGTGTTTTTGATAGAAAATAATAATGTTAATCAACCATCAACATTTGTGTTGATCAGATTACCAATTTATTTACCGTATTGTTCCAGCGCAAAGCCCCTTCTTATTTTGAGCAAATGGTTTTCCTCTTGGATTGGGGTTATTCATTTTGGTAGCCAATCACATTTCACTTACTTCTCTGGTAGTGATTTCTAAATGTTGATGCTGGGCATGCTCTACTAAATTGGCCTCTATGTAATATGTGTACACATGCAAACGTGATCTTCCATCTTTAACTTTTAGCAGAGTTTCAGACACAACTTTATTCATCTTTGTCACATTTGACTCTGTGGTTATACTATACGGGCATTTGAGTGCCAGTAGTCACTAGAAAAAACCTTAACCTTTAACTCAGCACCCCACAGGCACTCAGCCAAGTTCTAGTGTGCCATGGAATTCATCTCACATCCTCCCTCGCATGTCATGCAGGCTCCTTTTCTTTCCTTCAGCTTTGATGTCGATGTCTTTGTAAGGAAATGTCTCTTTCCCTTCTCTGCAGCCATCAGGAGAATATAAGAAATGCTTAAGAGAACTAAAACACTTCATATTTTCACTGTTTGTCGTTACAGGAACTGTCACTCATCCAATGTTCTCTGAAACAGCGTTGTTTTTTCTTCTCTCACCTTGGATCAAGCAGTGTTGCCACAGCTGGCTAGCTTTGAATCCTTTACCATGGCTGTTTTGCCTTTGAAGGAGGTTTTATTGGATTTTTTGTCACATTCATGTGCTCAGATTGATTTAGTCACTAAGCTGACATCAGCTGGAAAAATAAAGATTGACATGACCTGTTTGGGGGACTGTGATTTATACAGTGGGTCAATTTGACACTGGTCTCACTCTTGAAACTTTGTTCATATCATTGTTTTGGTATGGAGAGACTTAACTATATTGTGGTAGCTATCATGTTCTCCTTTCTATTTTTAACTGAAAGGGGAGCTAATGGGAGAATTTGTATCCCCCTGTTGTCCACCTCATTCTGCCATCGCATCCTCCCTCTGACTTGCTAGCCTCCCAAGCCCTGGCTTCATATAATGATGTAGCCTGAGGAACATTGCACTTTTATTTTTCTATTGTATCAGTAAACAATGTTCTCTTTTTAATCTTTCTATGACTTCACACTGTTGCTCTTGAACACCTGTGGCCTCCCATGTTTCATATTGCGTTGTGGAGACTGGCTGTGGGCCAAAATAAACTTTAGGCACATTCATCATCAGCCATTTGGCAAAGGTAGAAAGTATGTGGCGTTTTGTGGTGATGTGTTCATGAGTTGAGAGCTGTCTGCTCTATTCTGGTTCAAAACAGTGTAGCCAACCAAAGGGGAGCATGTCACACAGCTGCGGGGTGATTATGGATATTATAGACTATTTTGTGATCCATTGTAAATATTAGATCATCATGTATCTGTTACTTTTTATCAGCTTCAAACATGTTCAAGGCCAAGAAGCAACTGATTGTTTTTTTTAGAGCTGATGTAAGCTCAAGTCCATGGCAGGAATGGGACAAGTAATATTTATATTGTAGGGGTTTTTATGAAAATGCATGCCCTTGTCACTGTCAACCTTAGTTTAAGTAATGTATTCTATATATTCTCTCTCAACAAACATCCAGGTGAGGGAGGGGTTAAGGAGTTTGTAAAATGATACAACTACAGCATGTGATGCGATTGCTACTGATGAGAAAGGAACACAGATTTGACAAGCTTTTACAGATATTAGACAACGCTGGATATTGTCTTTAGTGAGGCAATAATCCTCCTTTTTATTGAACTCAAAGTATGTTTCAAGCAATCAAAATGACAAAAGTAACCCTTCTTGGCTTTTGCTTAAGGCTGCAACTGAAGCTCAAATACTCAATCCCCTCGCATCCACTTCAGCCACTTCAGAGGTTGTCGGATGATGGGAGAGCCCAGTTGAAATAAAGAACTCAATCACTAGGAGAATCTCCTCTTGGAGCATACCCATGTCTCTGAAGAGGACCACTCAGAGTGGCCGTAGCAGGAGAAGATTGGACAATCTTTGTTATGTTTTTTGAAGCAGAAGAAAAGAGTCATACAGTAGATGAAGAAAAAAGACAAAAGGCCTCAATCCCCCGTGTGAACGTTGGACTAAGAGCCTACTTAACTGGCAGGGCGTGTCAGGCAGTTGGGATGGCTCTATCTGAACAGCAGGTTACAAGAGGATTCAGAGTGTCTGTCGGAAATGTACATGGTAGTTAAGTGTCTTACAAATGCAAAACATGCAAAGTAAGCATCTGAACATGTTGTGGTTCGGGAGGTTTTAGCATTGTTTGAACTGAGGAAGTGTGTGAGAATGTTCTTATTTTCCCCAACAAATTGTCAAATTTTGTTGGGGAAAATAAAACATTTAGAACTAATTAAATTTGCAATAACAGCTTACCCAATCGTTCATCGTGGTGAGGGTAAAAGAAACATTGTCTGCTTCTGCTTAGTCTGGATTATAAAGAGGAGTGAAAATCTCTATTGGTATAAACCATAAGCGATGTGTCCTGAAGTTGTGAGGAAAGCGAGCCATGTTTGCATCATTGTTGTGGTTAAAGCTGTTTAAAGTAACATCTTATCTTTCAGTGAATATGTCAGACGTTGTTGTGATCCATTCAGATCTATTCTTGTGTTGTATGGTGGTTTTCTCAGTGGTCACTTAAGGATCATTGAACACACAAAGCGCTAAAATGTTTTGCTTAGACCTCTTGTTTATAAGATAAAAGCCTTTTATATAAGCCTTTAATCTCTGTGTTTGGAAATGTAAAACATTTTTGAATCTCTCCCAGTGTCTGGACCTCAAACTCCAATGACATCAGTGACTGTTCTCTCTGCTTGTTCTACAATGAATGCCTTTTGTATGAGCAAGGTTCAACACAAAGCCAAGAGAGGCGGTGTAGGATCTTATTCAGAAAAAGCTGTTCACACACACATAAATACTGGGGCTGGACCCAATATACAAACATCTGTTCAATAAAATGGATTGCATTATCCTCTTTTGCATTATACTGTAAAACAGTTTGTTTTTTCTGTCGAAGGTTGAGGATATAGAGAAAACAGAATACCTTGAAAATACTGCAAACCAATGAAATACCAAAACAGGTTTTTACCAAAAGTAGAATCATATTGTACGCGTGTTATTGTTGTCATTCCCTGTACTTACTAAGAAAACATGAATCTGTAACGTTATGAAAGTGGTCAAAAGCAGCTCTATAATAGGTTTTAGAGCCTGCTTTAAGAGAGGAGCAGTAGTCAGAAGGTAAAGCTGAATGAGTAACAAGAGTTCAGAGCCTACATTATTTATTTTCTTCTCTTGCCACTTTGGCAGGTCCCTGAACATTTCTACAAGCCTTTCTATTTTGGTTTCTGCCACTTCTGAAATCTCTGCTTAAGGATAACTGAGTCGGGGTACCAGACAGAACACATATAGAGTATATCACGTAACCTTAATCCCTAACTAGTTTGTGTTATTTGCTTTAGTGTAATGCTATAAACAATTTACATTAGTAACTTTTTAATCATAAGAGACAGGGAGTGCAAATTGCATTTATCAACTTTATGCCACAGACCCATGGTGACCTTATTTGGCAAAGACAGAGAGTCATTTTTGGTGCACTTCATGAATACAATCATTTTTATTTAGTTTGGCTACTTCATGCAAAGTATGCAATCATATGTGTCATCGTGAACCACATTTTAGCTCCAGACTCCCTCCTAACTTTCCACTCCTGCAGCTGATCGATCCTGCAGCTGAGCTCAGGCAGCAGGAGCAGCTGTGCTGGAAGAGAGTCATGGAGGCAGAAGTATGGCTTCTTCTGTCAGTCTGTGTAGAGAAACGTCAGACCCCTAGGTTCAGTGTTTACTTCAGACATAGCTGACATTTTGAGACATTTATACTTTTATGAATTGTAACCTTGTTCCACTGAAAACAGTAATTAACCTTGGTCATGCATTCATACTTTAATCGATTATCTAGACAAAACGCCATCTCTGATGTCAGGTGAACTTACTGTATTAAAACATCTTTATCACTATTAGCATGCAGTGAGTGTGTGCTCTGTCTGAACCAACATGTTGTCACTGACCCAACATTGCTGTCTATGCATGCTAAATCTGGGCTTTGTCCCTTTGAGACCCTGTCACGGGAAGGAGGTCAGACAAGATTTGTTTGCATAAACATTCATATACTGATCACACTTACTAGATTCCAGTGACTAATGACAATGTTTATGGTGCAAGGCAGACTCCCAATCCACAGTTGTTCTCTCCATGGTTGTATTTAAGAGCCGTGACATTTACAGAACATAACAGACAAAATGTCACAGTGTCGACTAATCATGTAGTACACTAAACCTAAGTGCACCACAAGTGATTTACTGTCTCCATTCTAAATGATTATATTGTCAGTACAACATTTCATGCTCAGTGGTTGCATTTCCTGAGCTCATGTTTGGTGAATATAAACTATAACGCATTCAAGGTGGGGTAGGTAATTTTGGAGAAACCAGCTCGAGTGCGCTACAATTTGAAAATACACAACCGGAAAAAATCTGGCACTTCCTTACAGAGCCCCTCCTCCAACACACAAGAACGCGCACATGACCAATGAGGGCACATAAGTTTGTGCACAGATGGAAGGCTGACAGGCAGTTAGGCCATCCAGTTATTTTAGCCTAAAATGATTGGTCGTGCTTTTTACAGTACTACGGCTTCGACAGATGACATTTTTTTCTGTATTTATTGTCAAAGCATTTAATATATTCATTGCTATCGGGATGTTAAGAGTATTCCATGGAATATAACAAAAAAGTGTTTCTGAAATAAATTACATCTTTCAGAAAAGAGTAATAATACATTCATTTTATTTTCTGACTGTCTAAGCATTATCGTCTGTCTTGGATACACAGTTTTCACACATTCAGACACCATTCACATACCTTAATGTTCAAAACGTGTTCACCTGGACAATGTATTTACATAGTGTCAAGAATTTCCCCCCACATCATACTGTCCAGTAAAATTAGACCGTGACCTCTCATTCCCAACAGTCAGCTGTTGCAGGCTGCAGGAATTCCTAGACTCCCTAACACCCCACTAAAGGAGACCCCCACCCTGCTATGTGCTGCCATCTGAGACTTTTGTGTCTCAGCATTTAGAGGAAGTGTTGAAGCTCAACCTGCCAACCAGACATTTTCTTCTGCCGAGGCTTGTCTGAGACAGACATCGTTTCATTCTATTGGAACAAAAACAGCTTGTATTGTCTTCAAAGCTGGCATACAATCATACACGTTAGATTGATAAATGTTGTTTGGGCTTGACTTCATATTGCCATTGGGACATTTAATACTTACAGAAACAGATGAGTGTTCTTGATGCCCGACCATTTGGTGTCATAAGTATGATTTTATCCACATTGCATAATAAAAAGACACATAAAAGGAACGTATCTTATTTCAGCTCTTTCCAGGGACTGCCTTCCAAGAGGAACATGCCACATTATCCTGGTTTCCTTGACAAGCTAGGGGTAGATCTCCTACCTCTGACAGCAGAGAGCCAGGGTCAACTGGGGTTAACACTGACATACCCTCCGGGCCACCTGGAGACCCCCGCCGCACAGCTCTCCAGGATTATCCCACACCCTCCTACACATGAGTTGCACATATATTAAGGGTCATAGAGGTCATTTCTGTCTCACACACATTTATGTTTTTATTTAACGAGATAAAAAGCATTGAGATAAAATCTCATTTACAAAGCTGACCTGGCCAAGAAGGCAGCAACGTTACACACATAACACAGACATATAAAATACAGAGAACACAAGTAAACAAAANATCTAGGACCGGGCGGCCATATAACGTGCGTGTGGAAGTGAGGTAGGACTTCCCAGAGGAGTCGAGTCTCGTCTCAGGAACGTGCCCAGACTAGAAAGTTCTGGGCGAGGCGGGGGTGGGCGGCTGCACGTTATGGCTTTGGGCGGGGCGATGGGGCGTGTATAACGGTTAATCAGAGGCGGTGGGCTGGGCTGGCGCGCTGTGTTCTAGGCGTTGGGCTGGGCTTGGGCGTATATTATTCGTCATTTTGCACGTTAATAATTTTGTGCGGTCAACGTATAAACCGAGTTTTTCGGACCCTACAAACCAATAAAAACCGTAGTCTAGCTGTTGTTTTTCGGAGGGTCTGCAACCTAAAGCGAGTAACTCCGTCACAACTTTTACGACCATACGAGGCGTTCTCTCGAAAGTGGAGTCGGTAAGTCTTACACGCGCGAGTCGTCGTCTATCTACGCGCGTCTCCAAATACTAATACGTGCAGGGCGCGCCCCCTCTCCAGACTCCTACAATTTTGTAATTTTGATTTAATAATAATAACAATTTATATAAATAATACGTTTTGGCGTTGGGCTGTGGGCGTAGTAGAAACAAAATGGGTCTTGGCTTGGGCCTTTTTTCGCAACTTTTTTATAGTGGGCGTTTAGTGGAAAAAACGCCCACTGGAAAGCCGAGTCTCGGACTCGGCGGTTTGTAACTACTTGAACGTTGGTTCTACCTCTACGGTTCATAGGACGAACTTGATCGGTAGTGTCTCGTCGTGTGACTCAACTTACCTACAAAGGGAAGACCTGAAAGAAAGAATGCTGTTCGTCCCGTACAAAACCAGAAAAGAATCTTCCTTTATCAAAAAAACATCGGCACAACCGGACACCCTTTTACATTAGTATATTCTTTACTGAGACCTTTTCGACGTCTAATCTCGGTATTCTTTACTTACGTTGACTAATATACAACAAGAATATTCCGTTAGTAAATTCGAAACCAATCAAGGCCAAATATATACACCGTTATTCAAAGTAAAGGTTATTCAAAACATTTAGTTGTAGACTTGGTCAGGCCGGGGAAGCTGCTCATGGGTAAAAAAATAACTAAGCGGTGACACATAAACTCAAACTGTGGGGAACTCTGACACAAGTGGACTGATGACTGTTCCAAAGTGTGGCAGGACTTTGAGTGGAGGATGATTGCAACAATTCAAATAAGACGCTCTACTGAATAAAGGATGCACTTGCTGATGATTATTCGCTATTCCTAATGAGATCGGGAAGAAGATGCAGCGGAGAATAGATCCTGGCGAAAATGGTTTTTTCTGCTGTGATATGCAATTTCCGACAGTTAGAGGATTAGGAGTCATTCGGTGAGTTTGGGTACAGTGAGTACGTCCAGTAAAGGAAGCAGGAGCAGATGTTGTGCGCTGCTGCCTTATGTGGGTTTGTGTGCTCAACTGCGTTTACAGATGACAGCGCTACGTCGGTGTTGTAGGGTTTTATGGTTTGTATAATACTTCTTGCTGACAATGTTTTTTGAACACTTTCTCTTATTTTTCAGATGAGCTCAACCTTGTCTGGACCGGACACCAGCAGGTGCCCAACTCTGTCAGGTGTCCACGTGCCAGTGCACCGGACATCGGTATCTGGGAGAAGACATGAATCTTTAGGTCGAAACACTGAAGTCACTGCGGCGTCGTCCTCTGTTAGCTCGGGTGAAGTGCTACTAAATGATTCGGAGTTGACCAAACGAAGCGAGTGTCCCAAATGTGCAAAACAATAGAAAGATAGGTCGTCACACCTTCGGACGTGAGCAACCAAAAAATCTGAGGAGGTCTTTGTTTGCGGCCGTTTGTTAGGCACTTAATACGTATAATTTGTACGTCCAAAATAACCATGAAGATAACGCCACCTTTACGGCCCTTCAAGCGCTTTAGATGACGACCTTTCAACGCCTGTTCTGTATTATCTAACAAAAATTTATAACCCGTCAGATACGAACCTCGAGAGAGTCGTGTGTGTTGCGGACGGTTGCTTGCACGGATTTGGGGGATTGGATAGGGTTAATTTGTTGAAGTTGAATAATGAAATAGACATTTTCGAGAGAGAGAGAGAGAGAGAAGAGAGAGAGT
Organism: Notothenia coriiceps; assembly: GCF_000735185.1. Classification (NCBI taxonomy): domain Eukaryota; kingdom Metazoa; phylum Chordata; class Actinopteri; order Perciformes; family Nototheniidae; genus Notothenia; species Notothenia coriiceps. Next base: position 2,593,650 of record NW_011369947.1, read on the forward strand.
GCAGTGAGAAGAGAGAGAGTGAAGAGGCGGAGGAAGCCAAAGTAAATTGAGCAAGCAATAGCCTGGTCGAAGTAGAACATCGATGACGTGAAACGACGGAGCTATTCCGAGAAACCGCCAACTACGGAGCTCACTTGGCGCTGGACAAACGAAAGACAAGCGTCGTCGTCTTTCGTAAAGCGTTGACAAACTAGTAGGCTTAGTAAGCTCACCCAGCAGGTGCACTGAAGAGAATACGGAGGTTGGGAAGCGGTGGCGCGAGGAGGGGGTGAAAGCACTTGTCTGTAGCCGCTACCTGCGATAACGGGTGACCAGAAATCGTTTTCAAGCAGCCCCCCATGGAGCTGATACGCTGGAGTCTAGAGACTCTTAGAACGTACGGAAAGAGAGAGCCACTCTGGTGTGGCAAGGTAGATGCGGAACATGGTGAAGAGGCAGTACGCGGCTGGACGCTGCGAGTGCGAGTAGGTAGTAGTGATGAATGTGCGTCCTGCTCACATTTGAAGAAGAAGGGGGGTTGTGGGACAGCACTTTTTTACGAGCCCGGGAGGAGTGACGCGCGAAGACTGATGGGTGATGCGGCCGGCAAAAGTTTTTAGACGGGTGAATGCGAGCTAATGACCAATGTTTACTTAGAGGTTGTAGCGCTGTGTACGTTGTGCTCTACGCTGAGTTAGTTGATATGCGGTTGGGACGTGTAGCACTGTACAGGGGAGACGGGAGATGGATTTGTTGTAGGATTTGCCAATAGATGGCTAAGCATTTACAAGTTTAACGTGTGAAGATCGTTAGCCTGCCGGAAGTGACTAAACAGAGTCGTTAAGTGGTGTCTTCTTTGTTTGGTACATTAAGATCTCATCAAGAAAGCCGACGAGGTAGACTACTTCGGGGCTCGGAGTCCGAGGTTCATGAATGGAAGAGAAGAACCTAGATTTCTTTGAGAATTTTCCCTTCTGATGGACTCGATGTTACCTTGACGAGGTGATACACAGGTGGTGAACAACTGATTGTGTCAAATAGCTTGACTAGTAATTAGAAATGATCCTGCGGGCCGAAATTAAATCCACCACGGGCCTGATTTGGCCCCCGGGCCTTGAGTTTGACACATGTGATCTAAGACTTTGAAATATATGGAAAACATAAAGGCGTATATGCTTATATAACCTATAAACATCACATGTAGAGGACATATTGCAAACACATATAAAGAAGATGATTGATGTGGTTTGAATGTGATTTCTGTTCAAATGTAGATCAGAGTAAATACGTTCAAATAAGTAACATACCCAAAAACATTTGGATAAGTTGAATAAGATCTTGTGTTACTCTGTGCAGGGTGAAAGCCATCATGGAGGATATACACAAAGAAGTAAAGATTTGAAAGGCACAATTTGAATCATGGCAGTATTTTGGATTTGACTATTCAAATCTTTAAGCAAGAAACCTTATTTTTGTTTTCACTGCCTATAGGACTGAACCAGATATCGTTCAACTACAAAGACACTCTGCTGGTTTTGTTTTTCATTTTAAAATAATTGTAAGTGACATTCAGCATCATAAAAACACAAATCCCAAAACGCTTGCATGTTGAATTGTATTATTAAAGAATCCCTGCACATTATATACTATATAGATACATGAATAAAAAATGATGTATATTACTAGGAATGGCAGAGAAAACATTACCTCATAAACCCTTTCCAAAGCCAGTTTTTGTCAAGCATGCTTTGTTGTCAAGCCAAAATCTAACATCTGGGAGAAACTGTGTTTTTATCCAGATTTATATTTTTGTTAAGTTTGATTCTTCACTGCACGGAGGAAGTTTTTAAGATTTTTTTTATCAGAGTGAGGAATTGTTTATGTATTCTTCGCTTCTTTTGTTGCCTCTGTTGATTTCTCTGCTTGCACTTTCTCTCAACCCCCCTCTGCCTTCAAGGCCATCTGCTAGAGACAGAGGGGAATGGTGAAATGTATGGGTTTTTTGTTAAGTACAGATGGGAGGGAGGGGATAAAGAGGCTGGGTCATCAAATCTCTGACCTAATCTCATCTGGGAAAACTGGAGCAGGGGCAGGTAGAACCATTTCCAGAGAGCCTTTAAAACAGGGTTGTGTGTTAATGAAAATCTCCAAACAAAAATGTTGGGTGGATGCTAGGGGTCTTAGAATGTGTCAATCACATATCTTACACAAGATGTAGACACTGTACTGCTGAATACATGACAGGACAGAATACATGAGTCCAGGATGCACAACTGTAATCACAATCAGAGTCCAAATCCCTTTAATCGCTACATTCAATACACATGCAGCCATGATAATACGCTGTGTTCTGACCACAGGGATTACACTACCTCTCACACACACTCAAAATGAATAGATGAAAATTACACAAGATTTACATGCTTTTTTTTTGTTCTCAGGATTCAAAGATGGGCTTTGGAATTGCAGTGTCGGGGGGGCGAGACAACCCCAACGAGGAAAGTGGCGAGACGTCCATCGTGGTGTCTGATGTTCTGCAGGGAGGGCCTGCTGATGGCTTCTTGTTGTACGTACTGTTGTTGCTCATAATTTAGTACATAAGAAAATTACATTTCCAAGATATGTTTAGCTCATACCAACCTCATGTGTTTGTGTTTAGTGAGAATGACCGACTGGTGCAGGTGAACGCCATCTCCATGGAGGGCGCCATGCACTCTTTCGCCGTCCAGACCCTCAGGAAATGTGGCAAAGTAGCAAAAATTGTGAGTACAGCTTTTGGTTTCTTTGCATATCCTCTCTATCTCTAGTTTGAGCTTTAAAAAAGTTGAAATATCAGACATATGATCAAAGAAATGGTCTGTTTTATTCAACAGACAGTCAAGAGGCCCAGGAAGGTTCCAGTCAATATGCTGAACCGTCCCCCGTCCCCTGATGACAGAGTCTTCAACAACGACTATAACGACGATTACAACTACGATCAGGACCGCCGCAGCGTGTACAGCGGGCGGGACCACAGCCCGGAGAGGGAGCGGGGCGGATACACGGACTCCGGCTACCAAACACGTGAGCGGGACTACGACAGGGACTACGATCGGCGGGACCGTGGCCGGAGCAACGAGCGAGACCTGAGCCCGGACCGGCAGTACAAGAGAGACGGCAGCAGAAGTCGCACTTTGGACAGAGAACGCAGCCCGGAGCGCCCTCACAGGGGAGGGGACCACCTGCTCGAGCCCGACTGCGGCCCCGACAGAAGGTACCGCAGTGAACGCACTTTAGACCGAGACCACAGCCCCGATCGGCGCTACCGCAGCGAGCGAGGCCTCGACAGAGACACCAGCCCGGACAGACGCTACCGCAGCGAGCGAACTCTGGACCACACGCACAGCCCCGACCTGCGCCACGGGCGGGACGGCCACAGCCCCCCACGAGGCCGCGGGCGCGACCACAGCATCGAACGAGGACGTGAGCCCGCCCCCATCGACCCGAGGAAGTACGAGGAGCCAATGAAACGGAGCGGGAGCAGAGACCGTCTGGAGCGCTCCCCGTCTCCGGCCGCCCTGCCCATCCCCCTCCCCCGCCCCGCACAGAGCCTGGAGCCCCTGGAGAAACCCCTGAATGTGATGCTGCTGAAGAACCGGCCGAACGAAGGTGAGACACTAACAAACATTGTTACTAGTCAATGTCAGCTTTATTGTCAATCTTTCAGTTTGTGTGTACAGACGGAGCGATCGACATATCGTTTCCCACAATCCCGAATACAAAATACAAATATGTATAAAATGTGTATATCTAATATATGTGTGAATCTTATTTTATTTTACACAAAATATCACTGTAAACATTTATTTGTTGTGATTTTTGTCGAAGATAATACTTCACACAACTTCACGATTACTTTCAATCAGTAGCAATGCTTAGGTTTTGAGGAAAACAACGTATTGATATTTCAAAGTTGTAAATGGAATCAGATTTTTAGGAGATAAGAATCTCAAATAATACATGAATGGATTTATTTTCCCCTAATGCTGCTTGATACTATTGTTAGTCTTTTAGACAAACAAAATATAAAGCTGGTACTTTTAAAACTGTATTTTGTTTGACTAACAAGTTTCATTTTTATACCATCTTTCCAGAGTATGGCCTTCGACTCGGCAGTCAGCTCTTCATCAAAGAGATGACCAACACAGGACTGGCCAGCAGAGATGGGAACCTGCAGGAAGGGGACATCATATTAAAGGTAGGGTCATGGTTTTTATTCCTCAAAGTGCCAATCGGTGCTAAGCTTCATGTTTTTTTATGATTTTTACTATCAATTACCGTCTCTTTATTCTAGTTTTACCACCAATATTAGGTGTCAGTGTGAATATTGAGTGCAGTGTTCAATATTTGATGTATAAATCAAAAGAAAGCACATTTAGTTGTTCTTGGACATTTCCAATCTCTTATAATCTCCCTCTCCATAACAATGCAGTATAAATACAATCCTGCATTGGCTCATGCTGTCTCCTGATCTCCTCTCTGTCTCTCTCTCTCTCTCTCTCAGATTAACGGCACGGTGACAGAAAACCTGTCCCTCAGCGACGCAGGGAAGCTGATCGAGAAATCCCGCGGGAAGCTGCAGCTGGTGGTGCAGAGAGACAAACGGCAGGTGTTGATTCGAGTTCCCCCCATGGTCGACAGCGACTCAGAGCTTGATGGTGAGAGATACTCAGATCTGAAAGGCAGCAAGTCCTATCCGCAATAGCTGCAAAACTACGTGCGGCTGCCTGCCATCACCATACAGTATATCAACCCACTGCTTATGAACTTCATATTATCAACTGTAGAAACCTTGTTGTTGTTGTTGTATTTGTCAATATATATCAAACTTGTTTCCCTTCATAAAATAAAGGTTTTACTAACACATCAGCTTTTTACTATTATTTAAACGTGTAGAAATATCTATCAAAGTAGCACTAGCACTACGAGTCAGAGACTATCATCATACCCTCCTGATTACTTACCCTTTTATACCTGGTTTTAATGTCACATGACCGGAACGGCTTGCTGTGATTTGTCGGGATCAATCTAGATAAGTGGTGTGAGTGGATTGTTCGCTGACCAAATGTAAGCGGGGGGGGAGGGGGTTGCAGGAAGACTTGTGACCCATTTTGTCTGATTTTGGGACCGTGTGTGCTTCTGCATGTGTGAAAGTGCTCACCAGCCTGAGGCAGGGTGATCTAATCCCCCGTCGTAATCCTGCTATTGGATACGACAGAATTTCATTATGTTAAGGTTGGCACCGCAGCAGTGTCCCCTCTCTAAAGACCTCAATAGGGACTGGTTGTGTGTGCGAGGAGTTCTGCCAAAGATCAGATCACCTAAAGTGCATCTACTCCTTTAATGGATTGCTTCATTAATCATACAATCTAGCCCCTTCTTGTAAATTTAGACATCCTCTGAGCCCTCACTGTATTTAACTACAGGTCATGCTTCGCTTCATAGAAATGTAACCTTCATTTGTGTGGCTCATGTGCACACTTCCCTGCCTTTATGACCTGTGGGCCATTTGAATCGTGTGCAATCCACATTATGTAATTACAAAAATACAAGTGCATCATGGACACATTACTTAGTTAGTTTTAGATATATCTTTTGTCTTTATTACCTGAACATGAGCCGATATAACCCCCAAAGGACTCTCCGGTCTGAAATTCAGAAACTGTTAACATGTGTAACCTGTTTCTTTTTGTGTGTTGCAGATATCTCAGAGATCGAGTCTTACCGCTCCTACTCTCCACAAGAAGACAGGCGGGGCCACCACTCCGACCTCTCGTCTCACTCCTCCAATGAGAAGCTCAGAGAAAAGCCCAGGTAGGCCCTCATTAAATCGTATTATTTCCCTACCTGATACTTGATTTTTGGTTAAAACAACGCCTGAAATAGTGCAGCTTGACTTGGCGAATTTATCATCGGTGTTGTTTAATACAGCAAAAAAATCTGGATAATGCAGGATTATGTTGATTGGTGTTTCATGAAGTTTAGCTAATCCATTACATCAAATCAAAGGGGGCTGAGAGTTATGGCTAAACTAGGCTGTAATATTCGCTGTAATATTCGCTATACATATCGTGTGTGTGTGTCTGTGTGTTGTTGTTGTTGAAATACAATTTTCTCATACTTGAATTTGTGAAAATTCCAGAGAGGACCCACCCAAAAGGCTGGCAAAAATGGGTGCCATGGCAACACCATTCAGACCTCCTGACAGGGCTGTGGAAGATCTGCCCCCTTTGCGTTCAGAGAGGGAGGAGCCACGGGCAGAAACACCACCAGGTAAACCCATGTCTCCTTCTGAATACATAAAGCTTAGATTTGTTTCCCAGTTTTAAGTAGCTTTCAATTTGAATGGAATATTATGTATTTTTTTCAACAAGGACCATGCACACAAATACATTAATCTCAGAAAAGAGAAGAGATTAATCATGCCAGATTTGAGTTAATAGCTCATTTCCATCTGCAGTCCTAATGTTGCACCTAGAAAGTATTAACATGATTCTTTATCATTTTGTGCAGTTCCAGCCTTCGCTGTAGCTCCGAGGCTTCATGCTCCTCATAAGTTGACACTAAAGCCCAGCATAGAGGACCAGGAGATATATGGGTCAGTTTATCCATTGTGTCAATTTTCAAGATCTTTAACCCATAGTTAGCAATGTTTATCTAATAGTTCATTTTGTATGCATGTTCATAATGAGGTATCTTATCTTTACGTGTTCCAGGCCGAACACAGTGATGGTGCGTTTCCTGAAAGGGGACAGCGTCGGTATGAGGCTGGCGGGGGGGAATGATGTCGGCATCTTCATCGCTGGCGTTCAGGATGACAGCGCAGCGGAGAAGGAGGGACTCCAGACAGGAGATCAGATCATGAAGGTGACACTCTTTTATTCCACATCAACAACCTGCAATAACATTTATACGCATCCTAGCACTACACACTGAATTGGCTATCTGGATCACCATTACACTGAACAAACAAACAAACAAAATAAAAAAAGGCATAATCTCAGTTGTGAATGTCCCCACACGATGGGCTGAACCGGGATGTAATGAGCCCATTTCTTACTTTTGTGCCATTGCTCAGGTATCTTATCCTTTGTTTAAAAATGTTTACTATTTGATCATCTGTTCATTGTTTTATTTGTTTGTCTAATCTATACTAAAGCACTCTCTCTGATGGTATTTCTTGTCTGTTCCAGGTGAACAACATGGACTTCAGAGGCATGGTGCGTGAGGATGCTGTCCTCTTCCTCCTGGAGGTTCCCAAAGGAGAAGATGTCACCATTCTTGCTCAAAGCAAACCTGAAGGTACTGTACTGTATAGATAATGGCTGCTAATACAAACATGTATTGCGTTTAACCCTTAGATGCATAAGTGGGTCTTTTTTGACCCGGTGTGGTGGTTTTCTTGAAGTATCTTTGTAATTACATTTTTTTATCATTTCATATTCCTCAAAAAACATGTTTTGGATATCATACCATTCACATTTTTTTTATTTAC
>NW_011369947.1:2601211-2610387 GCF_000735185.1 Notothenia coriiceps
CAGACAAATTCAATTTTAAAACAGGCAATTGGGACAGGTGCCATCAGTTTGAGGCTTGATTGAAGGTCATTCCAAGACCAAGGATCATAATAAAAAAGTCTCCTTTTCCCAGCCTCAGTCCGCACAGCAGGTACCTGGAACCGTATCCAGGCACTGGTTCTAAGGTTGTAAGAGTCACAAACTGGAGCAGATCTGGCACATATGTACAGTGGAAGCTTACCTAAAATGGCTGTATACAATAATAAAAACCAATGCTGCATCCTACGCATACTAAGTGAGGACCATCCAGTTAGGCTATACAGTTTGCAATGATGAGTCCTATAGGGTGCATTTGATATATAATGCAGTGCAGCATGGTAGAGTGGGTCAAGTTTGGCCAAAACAGTGGGACAGGCAAATCTATAAATGGTATCACCGTAGTCCAGCTGGGACAGGAATAAGCCAGAGACCAACCTTTTACGGGAAGAAGTTGAAAAACAACCTTTACTGTAAGTATGTAAAGGAAACAAAGAGTGAATTTCAATTTCTTAGTAAGAACTTCAATGTGGTGTTTAAAGTTTAGATTTCTGTCAGACCAAAAACCCAGATATTTTTATGTATCGAGAAACTCAACAGAGGGTGTCAATGGAGAGGCAAGAGGAAGCTGACTTGGGAGCAAAAAGCATTGCTTTGGTTTTCTTACCGTTCAATAGCAGTTTGGAATCAAGAAGCGCATGCTGCAGCGTGGTAAAATCTGATTTTAAATTGGAAACGGCCATATCCAGAGAAGGATCACATGAGTATACAATAGTGTCATCAGCATACATATGATAGGTAGAAAATTGCATCTGATTACAAATAGTGTTTATATATAATAAAAAGAGCAAGGGCCCCAAAATAGAGTCCTGTGGAACTCCCTTCTCCAAGGTGACAGGCTCAGAGACAGTACTACCCAACCTGAAGCTTTGAGTAAGGTCGGTTAGATAACTCTGAATCCAGCAAATGGCATTATGACCGAAACAAAACACCAACATAACATTAGACAGAATGTGTTAATCTACAGTGTCAAATGCTTTGGCTAGGTCAATAAACAATGTAACACAAAAAGATTTCTTATTCAAAGCAGCCTCTCTCTCTGTGTCTTTTGATGCCTGTGTTCTAGGATGCTGATTCTGTAAATGCTATAGGATGAAAGAGCTGGTTTGGCACAGGCCTGTTTGACCTCTCTAGCTCCGGCTATGGGAGCTGGCTGCACCACTTTTTTGTTTGGGTTGACGCTTGAGGGAAGCTGTCACCCCTGAGGTCAGACGGCGGGGGTGGACAGAGTGACGAAAGGACCACCTCCTGTCACTATTAAATGATTAATGGAGAAGAGACACAATCCCAGCTCCTGTAAGCTACATTGAATGCTGTAGCCATAACGTAATTCCAGTCCTCCGCCTTCTTCTTTGGTGTTTACAAGGGCATAGCTGGAAAGAAAGTATTTTAAACAGACTGTTTGGCACGAGTTGTGTTTACTTCCTTCCAAGACATTACCATTTAGACATACTCTAGATACCTGCTCCTTTTAAAGAGATTCTGCTAGGTAACGGTAATGTTTGGCAAAGGTAAAACTTTCAACCATTCTTTAGTCTATTTTTCTTTGGCCCACAGAAGAAAGAGGTTAAGTGGAATTCAGTCTTGTGTATTTCTTCCTGTGGAAAGTTCCTGGATAGGAGAAATGATATTTCATTCCCAGTCTGGGACATTTCACATATGTCAGGTTTTTTATGGCTTAATTCTGCGTTAATTTGCTGCCTCGTATTTTTTGCGCGAAACCACTCTTTGTGCCCCCCGTTTCTAAATTGAGAAAGATGGTTTTAGAGGGAGAAAAAAAGTAATGGAGGAATGTTCCCCTGCTAAGACGTCATGTGGTGTATGACTGTGCACACGGCCAGGCCCGGGCTTTCCAGGCGCTCAATGGGACAAGCCTTTCCTGGAAATCTCAATTTACCTCTGAATAATAGAAAAGTGACAATATATCACAGCCATGAAACAAGGAGTTATTGAGAAACTGGAGCAATTAGTGAAGAGTTATAGTAAGACAAGGAAATTAACTCGCTTTTGCCTTTTTGTATTTGATGACTTCCTTGTCATTATTCACCTTTGGTATCATGTTATCAAGCCCGCTGAGCATCCTGTGTCTGGTTCTGTATCCCGTGAGTGCATTCAAAGAACACATGCCTCACACATGGCTGGTCCCTGTTTCTCTCATCTATAGTAACTAACTATAGACCTTGAAGGCATATCCCATAGTACAGTGCTATGGATCTTACTATATTCTTGAGCCAGCTCTTTTTCGTCTGTTCCCCATCAGGCAGGCTGCCTCAGCAGGGCCTCAGCCTGCCCGTGAGTGGAAATCTTTGGCCCGTGTTATCTTTGGAAAGTGTCGAGTCCACAGAAACCCAGGAGCATGGAGTCCAGTGTCAGCGAGACATCCAGGGCTCACTATTACTTAGAAAAGATGGAGATATTGTGCTGCACTAGAATCAGGATGAGTTAAAGAACGCAGTATACATTTTTTATGGTCCATCTTTACTGTTGTAGCAGAGAAAATGTTTCCAGCCCAGTTAATTGACTCTTCGACTCAGGAAAACTGATGAGCGTTACAGTTTATTGAAAATGTTTGGAACAACAGAAACGACAAAGACCATTGGACATCAGCGAGAGCATTTTCTGACACTGAGAGCCACGTGGTCCTATAAGAGGATCCTATAATTGACATTGCTTTTAGCTGACACAGTTAGGGTTTTTTGTCATAGAAAAGCTGAGGGAATGTGGGACAAAGAGCTCCATATGTGTAGTAGGCTTTAGTGTAACCCAAATCCTGTAGTGGGGAGGGCCTCATCCACTTAATGCAGGAATCCTTCTCATTCTCCCTGTCTATATTGCTGTGATTTCTCCCCTTCATAATGACCCCCAGGAGCCAGCAGGAGATTGGAAGTCCTCTTATACTTTGTGCATGTTGTGACGAGGCATGACAAATTAACACCCTGCAGAAATGCAGAATTTCTATGGATGTTTGTCTCATCAAAACAGCATGGCCATTTCCTGACTTGGCAAACTGAAGACTCTGGTATAAAGGAACATTCACAAGCTTTCAGGCAGGGACAGTTTATCATCAGTAGTATTACACAATTGTATACCTTTAGAACATTGCAGTTCTAATGAGAACTGCAATGTTCTAAAGGTATACAATTGTGTAATACTACTGATGATAAACTGTCCCTGCCTGAAAGCTTGTGAATGTTCCTTTATACCAGAGTCTTCNTTCCTAACCTTTTTGGCGCGGGCCCCCCGCCCCGAAATATAGGCCTTTTACATGCCCCCATTATATATTCTCGTATGACAAAAAACTAAAACCGTTTATAAGCTGCGGCTTATATAACGGTGCGGCTAATCTATGGATTTTTACAGCTAACGGCCAACACCTTTAACTCTATGGGCTCTATGGCCGGTCCGCGGACCCCCACCTTTAAGCGGCGGGTTCCAGCAGGAAAAGCTGGAGGCCGGAAAAGAGTGAGACAGGTAGCGCGCAAAAGTAAAAGTGGAACCGAGAGTGGTATGCCGCTGCTGCGGCTTATATTCAGGTGCGGCTTATAGTCCGAAAATTACGGTATTTGTTTTTGAATTCGGGACTGTGGGAAATGGCATTTCGATCTCTCCGTCTGTACACACAAATTGAAAGATTGACAATAAAGTTGATTTGACTTAACATTTTATGTATTATTACTCAAAAGTGAATTATCAGAGTCTATTCTTAGAGCTCATGAAATGTATTTGTAAACCGACTCACCTTGCCCTCACACACCCACACTGCTCGGTCCTGCTGCACCTGGATGGAGTCTTTCACGCTGCCGTACCACGCGTCATTGGAAGGGTTCAGCTCCACAGTCGCTGAATGTGCACACAAACAAAACAAATAAAATATAAGTGAGGCAAAGAACCAACAACAGCGAGCATCATGGGAAAACAATATAAGAACCAATTCTATTTTTGTCACACCTTGTTTTACATTTTTTCTGTACCCAATGATTTCTAGGATTGAAGTTTTTGCTCTTCTTAGATAAAAGAAAATGTAACCTCATACTGAGATAAGAAAAAACATATAATTTTCACAATCTACACATTGTCCTGCGCAAAGAACCAAAAAAGAATATAGAATTATTGGCAATATTCCCGGGAAATAGGGATCTTCCAAAGGTCATATTTTGAGATCAGAGCTGCTTTTTTGGTGTTTCAATAAAGCTTTAAATGTCTGTTGTCATTTTTTATGATGTCCTAACTCACAAAGTGATTTATTAGATTAAATAACTTAGTTGTTTTTGAATAAATGTGCTCTTGTCCCTCTCTTTGTGTGCTGCAAGTTGGTGTGCACTTTTTTTAGACAGCACTGAACAAGTTGTTCATGATGCCAACAAATATGGATATAGGCAGAATATTTTGTTACATTTCAACATGCTGTGTACTAGCTTCAACTACATTTACAACTTATTCTGCAGAGTAAGAGCTAATTTCATCGTAGAACGTACAAGTGAAGAGGTGCGAGCAGGTCTTCCTCAGTTTGACAGACTGCTCGTACAGTTTGCGTGCGCTGCGGGTGGATCCGGGCAGGAGGCGGTTCCTCATCGTCTTCACGCCATGCTTGCTGTCCGGGTTGAGGAAGAGGACGATGGGATACCACTGAGTGTAGTTCAGTGTGTCCACAGCTTTGGGAGTCACATCCAGCAGAGCGTGAAGGTCCTGAGGAGACAGAGAAGTGGTTACATAATCGATCTAACGGTATATTTAGGAATCGGCCATTTTTATTCTAGTGCTTTACCTGTTCAATGATTTTTCGGATTGTGTTGAGTCTCACTACCCCAGAGGATTTCTCACTCCCTGCGTCTTTGGGCTCCGTTTCTGAGATGAAAAAAGATATTCATAACATCAGTCAACTTTGAATACTTTGAATATGTTATTGAACACTGTGCCGCACTTAGGTTAGCACTTACTGGCGATGACAAACTCGTCTGGCATGTCTGTGCTTAGTTTTTCATTCACTGCATCGGAAATAGGTCCAAATATCACCACAGGTCTCCTGAAACCAGCTAAAAAAACATTTAACAGGATTAGTCCCATGTCAAAAGGAAAAACAACATATCGTATATAAAACTGCAAAGTGACCAGTGGATCTTTTAGGTACCTTCACGTAAGACCACCCTCTCGTATGCAGGGAATTTTGTGGTGACTGGAACAGCGGTGAGGTCTTCTCGGCTCTTGCGTAGGTCTTTCTTCTTCGCCGCCCTTTGGCCTCTTAGCCTCCAGAAGTCTCCTCTGTCGTTGCCGGATGCGACCCGAGCTGCGTTCTGCACGTTGGACATTTGCTCGGCTCTGTGATAGAAAATACAAAAGGAGATTCAGTCAGAGTCATGTTTATTAACAGTAGGGGATGAAGGTAATAATCTGAGGAAAAATGTGGAATTACCAAGATTGGAGTAGTAAAAACTCTCAAGTGTATGAAAAGTTATAAGATAATAAGTCATGAATTGATGAGTGTGATGAGGTTGATCAAGTGGAAGTGATGTGGACTGATGTTGTTTTATTAAAAAAACAGATAAAATTCCACAAATGTCCAGATTTTTTTCCCCTCAAATGTTTGACATTATTTTTGAGGGAGATTTTCCTCACAACTTCCAAGATTTTGTTATTTTAACAAATCTTAGATTAGTTTTGATTTGTGTCTCCTTTATTAACTATCTGAGTCTTAGATATTCTGTGTTTTTTTTGTGTTAAATATTACCCGTCTGTTTTTTTTTACCTACAATGGCTCTCATATACTTTTTCATTAATTGCTTGCCTTTGAATACCGGACTGTAATTCTACTGAGAAGATTCAGTTGTTTCCAGTTGCTCCACGATTTGTACTAGCATCGCCAACTCTTACATCACATATTAAGCCAGTTCATTTAGAAAATACTCAACCCCATACATAACCACCACAACCACGACCCCTTCACTCACCTGCTTTTGTTGGGGATGATTCCTTTCTCCCGCAGCTGGTTGTCTTTGTCAGAGCGGATTGCCAGCCAGTTGCCCAGCTTGCCATCATAAAGTGTGTCCGTCACTTTGAAGATCTCTCCTCTGGTGAAAGGAAGACTCTGAGGAGCCTCCTTCTCGTACTCAAAGTGAGTCCTGATGAAAAACGAGTCACCTCTGCCAGATGCCAAAATGTCCTTGTAAACTAAAACAGAAAAAAACACTCCTGTCATTCTGGGTCTACCAGCTCACTGAGTGTCAATCACCATGATCCTTATACCAAAGACCCAAAATTAGACTAAACACTATTTGGTGTTCCTCAGGGCTCAATCATGGGCCCAATCATGGGCCCATTACTATTCCAACAACTACCTACGTCTGTAAATCAATTCCATCTTTAGTTTTGCTGAATGTGGTGCTTTATTGATCCTCAGTTTTGTATCAATGTTATTAACCTTAGATGCACGAGTGACTGGACCCTACACTCTTCCATAAGTGGGTCAAAAAGGACCCGTATTAGAATAATGTGTGTTTTTATGCCATTTTTGTCATTTTGGTTAAGAAAAATCACTTGTATAATATTTAGTATTATATTTTGGTTCACACTAGAAATATTTTAGATTTAATTTTTCATTATTTATAATTTTATAATTATTTTTTTTACATTTTGAAAAAAAACGTTTTGAACATATTGATGCAAAGATATCCGCTATTCTGAGATCCTCACAGTATTCCAGTCCCTTTTTAAAACTCATCTCTTCTCCTCTGTCTACTCGTAGCCCACCCCCCATCAATCCATGCCAGTTGATCAAGTTTGATAGTCCTATACCCCCCACCCTAACCTTCCCTTATATTGTAAAGCGATTTTGAGTCCTTGAAAAGCCCTATAAAAATATAATGTATTATTATTATTATACTGACAGGTATCAGATCTTGCTGTGTAAAATCATCTTCCTGAGAGGTGTCACTTGTGATGTCGTCTGTGTGTTCCACAGTGAATGTATTCCTGACAGCAACAGGTATTAAATGTTTGACTATGTTCACGTAGCTACCTGTGTAGAGAATCAATACAAAATCTTATTAAGAAAACAGTAAATAAGGACTTGTACTCGCTAGTATTGGGGGTTTCCTGAGAGGACAGACTTTAAGTCTTGACAGATGGTACTACATTGGACAAGAAAAACACACAACGGTCTAATAGAGTCTCTAGCTACAGAATGGCGGAGGATGAGAGGTGTTCTTCGTCCGCCCCGGGGTGAGGCTGAGAGCAGAGTGAGGAGGTTACTCTTCGAGTCTCTTTTCGGGTTCCATCCGGGAGTAAATTTTAGCAATAAAAGGGATGGACTATGAACTAAACACAAATTTAGTTGCGAGAACTTTATCGACGCGGAACTGACCGCGTCAAAAGTGCCACTAACAAATTTATAGTCAGTTTTTTAGGACACTATTAAACGTCCTAATACAACTAACCACAAAGTACTTCAAATAGATTAGGTAATGTAGTTTGTTTCCCACGACTCTCAATTTACCGATTTTGAGTCCCGACAGTAATAAGCGACATGTAACGCGATATGATATAAGCACACCACACAGACACACAACAACACAACTTTAAATGGGTTAAAAGAGTAATTGAAACTTAAACAACTAATTTATAGGTCTCGCCCTAAGGGTGGTTTTCCGACCGTTTTTACTGACCACGGTACCGCGTGTGTGTAAGTCTGGAGGACTGTCCCGACAACATTCCTAGACGGGGGAAGACGCAAGTCTCTCCCGCCCGCGGTGACCCGTCTTTGTGGTGGTCCATATGGGTACGAGAGGAAGACATGTATATTACGAATCTAAACAAAAGGGTCAAAATTCATCGAAAGTAAACCTTACCTATAATACATAAAAAAGTATGTTCCTGTTACTGTGTTATGTAATTAGAGTCATTTTCTCTTCTCTAATTAGTACGGTCTAAACATTATCGAGTAAAGGTAGACGTCGGATTAAAACGTGGATCTTTCATAATTGGTACTAAGAAAATAGTAAAGACACGTAAAGGACGGAAGCGACATCGAGGCATGCGAAATACGAAGAGTTTACTGTAGATGCAGGGTCGTAATCTCCCTGAGCCTCTAATTACCCCAGTCAAATAGTAAACACAGTTAAAAGCAAGCAAATTGGGTATCAACGTTACATAAGATTATAAGTGAAACAATACGTACAAGATATTACTCATAGAGGAATAGAATGACACAAGGGTCCGGCTGTAGTCACAATACACGCAAGAAGACCTTTCCCCTGACGCAAGCCATACTCCCGACCGCCCCCCCTTACTACAGACGTAGAGTAGCGACCGAAAAGTCCTACTGTCCGACGCCTCTTCCTTCCCTGAGGTGTCCTCTAAGTACTAGCTACTTCCACGTGAGAAATAAGGTGTAGTGTGGACGTTATTGTAAATATGCGTAGGAGCGTGATGTGGTGACTTAACCGATAGACCCTAGTGGGTAATGTGACTTGTTTGTTTTTTGTTTCATTCTTTTCCGTGTTAGAGTCAACACTTCTACAAGGTGTGCTTACCGACTTGGCCCTACATTACTCGGTAAAGAATGAAAAACACGGTAACGAGTCCGATACGATAGGAAACAAATTTTTACAAATGATAAACTAGTAGACAAGAACAAAATAAACAAACAGATTAGAGTAATATTTCGTGAGGAGACTACCATAAAGAACGACAAGGTCGGCACTTGTTCGTAACCTGAGTCTTCGATACCACCGCCCCTCCTACGACAGGAGAAGGAGGACCTCCAAGGGTTTCTACTTACTCAACAGTGGTAGAACGAGTATTCGTTGGGACTTACAGACATGACATGATCTAATACCACGAGTTAGTCTGTACATAACGCAAAATTGGAATCTACAAGTATTTGCACTGCCAGAAAACTGGACCACACCACCAAAGAAACTCAAAGAACATATAATTTAAAAATAGTAAAGTATAAGGAGTTTTTGTACAAAACCTACTAGTATAGGAAGTGTAAAAATAAATCGTAACATTCTTTAACAGTCAAAAACAAAAGGATGGGGGTCGAAGGTAGTCACCCCAGTTTTTAATGGGCGTACGTAAAAGATACACCCTGGTTACCCTTGGAA
>NW_011369947.1:2610414-2634365 GCF_000735185.1 Notothenia coriiceps
GTGTTTGCATCCAAGACATTTGTGCAGCGGCGAGCTGGTCCTCGCCGCTCACTTTTGTCCGCTTTTACAGATTAGACGTCTCTGCTCCCAGTGTAGCCCATGCAGTGCTGGGCCCCCTGCTGAGTTAGAGCTCTAACTGTTAAATTCTTGTTGGGTTTGGTGATTTTCGAGATAAGCTCGTCTGGCAATACGGGAGCTACAATATCCCATAGTGAGACATCGAACGGAGTGTTACGAATGAGAACTATAGGTTACTTACGTAACCCCAGTTCTCAGAGTAACATGAAATGAGATGTCTCACCAGACGGCCCTCCTTGCTATGGTGAAGCGAGAAGAGGTGCTTATTTTGAATGATGCATGCAGCGTAGCGCAAGCTACTTATAGGGGTTAGATTCCCTGACGCTGACGTCAAGATCACCAGCCAATCAGGATTGGCGTAATGAGATTGATGCTTCTGTTTGCTCCGCGATGAGGCGCATCCCATAGTGAGACATCTCACTTCATGTTACTCTGAGAACTGGGGTTACGTAAGTAACCTATAGGCTTTGCATCTCATTTGGAACCAGATGAAAGTCCACTGTATAAATAAGTTCATAAGCAGTTCACTTTGTAATATATTGTATTCTTTGCATACATCTCAAGTGACTGGTATCAGTTTCTGACCCAGGCATTACATGCCTGAATATTTGATTGTGGTCTTAACTTAATCTTGTTATGTATTGGTATTATCATGTATTTTCTTACCATAAATGTGAGATATAACATAACCTTTCATGTCACAGCCACAGACCTAAATATAATCCAACTGGCAACTAGATATTAAGTAATACATACTCCGAAAATACCCATTGTGCTCTCAATTCATAAATGGGTATAGACACATGTTTTTAGAGTTATAACAACACAAATATTATTTATTATATAGTTAATAATAAATACTGAAGAATGCCAGTTCTAAATTAGTTGAGGCCATATAACTTACTTGTTCCGTTTTGGTTCAGATTTCTTGTAATGTTATACTGTATATTTAATTTTAGCAGGTAAAATATACATTGGTATATGCTGTATATACAGTGTAAGTACCCCTACATCTATTTGTAGCACTGCCCTTTATTGCAGAAAGGTTTGCTCTTTTCCTGAAGGAATAATTTGAAATGTGAGAAGCAGCCAATTAAATGTGACTATTATTCTTATCATCACCAGACCAAGCACTTTGCGTCACTTGATCTACTTGCATGACTAAAATATCACATCAGCTGTGCTTCTAATACAGTAGATATCCTAAGATAGATAAAGAGAGGGAATGAAAGACTGACCTGGACATTAACACAGGGGCTTTGTAATTTTTTTAATAATCATAATACATGAGACTTGTATAGCGCTTTTCTAGAAACTCAAAGACGCTTTGACAAAGAATAAAAAAACAAAACAAAAAAAAATACAAAAAGTGATAAACAAAACAGAAAACAGGGGCGGGGTGGTCAGTGGTTGAAAGCAGTGTTGAACAGGTGGGTTTTGTAATGCCTTATAGAGAGAACTGAAGATCAGGAAGGGGCGATTGTGTAGAATCTTGTCATGTGGCTCATGTCTAATGCAACAAACTATATTTTTATCTCATGAGCCTTCCCCTTATATTTAGAGTAACCCCCGTCTGTTTTAGATGCCCAGCTGGTGACTCATTAACAGTGTTTGCAACGGTGCTAATTTATTTTTTGATCGAACACACATATATTCTGGGTGAAGACAGGTCTCACTTTCCTCTCACATACATAGAGCATGCCCCGGCTGTATCAGGTCTCTAACTCTGATTAGAAACGTGCTCTAAATTTAGTGAGAAATTAAACCAATAATAGATTATGGAGAGTTGTGCAATCCCATGTATAGGCTAAAATACAAATAGAGGAGGTGTGATGTCGTGGAATAAATGCATCCAAATTACTCCAATCAATTGCTTTATAGCAGGGATGTCCACACTTTTTTCATGAGGGCCACATACAGAAAGATATTCCGAGGGCCGGGCAGCTCACTAGAGGTGAGGCAGTGGCGGCGCTAGGGGGTGGCTACTTGGGCTCAAGCCCCGGATGTTTTCTGAAAAGCCCCGGATGTTTCACTTAAAAAAATTAAAAAAATCTTTTTTGAATTTTTTTTTTAAAACGTCTCGGAAGTAATGTGCAGTACCGGAGTCCACCAGAGAGGCAGCCGCTGCGGGACAGTAGCCTGCGTACTGCGTAGCCTTCCCTGCCCTGAAGAAGAAGTGATCCTTCCTAGTGCCCATCGCCATATGGCTCTGCTAGTGCCTGACGAGTTTTAAGCTAATAGTCTATAAAGTTATGGATATTAGAAAGTTATTTTCATTGAAAAAGGCGCCACAACCTGCAACAGAAGCAGCAGTAGTATCAGCAGCTGACAACAATGTCATCACCAGCAGTGAAGAAATGGATGATGTTTCAGGTTTGTGAATCTAATGGTGATATCTGCAGTCTGTCTGACTGAGTAAGAAGTGAAAAAGAGTGATGTAATGTTAATGTTATAGCTAGTAAACATGGAGTAACCACAATAATTATACCCGTATATGTTAGTATGTATACAGAACATGACTAAAAATTATCTTAAGATGTAACGTTAACCCTTCATACCTCAGTCTACCTTTAAGACACTAAAATAACGTATTCAAATTTTTATATTGTTTTGGAATTATACCGGCTCTCGTTTCAGTACACTTCACAATGGAACCATAGCAACGGAACTGACAGGCAACCCTCTGAATCAGACTCCGATTGGCTGTGACTGCATCCACTCAGATACCTCATTCACACCAACGCAACTCCGGTTCAAGCTCCGTGCTAGAGCTTTTCAGGTTCAGAACCGGTTCTTCGGTTTAGCTGCGGCTCTTTTCACACTGCCCAGAGTCCGACTGGTGCTGCGTCATTGCGTCATCGTTTGCGTCATGACGTAACCGTTTGCGTGCCTGCTTCATAAAGCCAAAGCGCGCGGAAACCCCTCACAGCTCACACCGACAACAACAACAATGGCCGATTGTGCTCCAGCTTCCTCTGTGCCTCTTCGGAAGACCAGATTCCCAGTAGGTAGCTGGTCTCTTCAGTGGACCACTGCTGCTTGTTAAGTTTCTCCATTGTTGTGTACAAACTGGATAAAACGCCGGCTTTTTGTTGTTGTTCAATTTTAATCGTTTGACAGCCCTAGTTATAAGTTAGCAAAATCAATCAAAAGTAGGTAGATTATGATTGATACTTGAATCTGCTTTAAGAAAGATAACCGGCATACATCCCAGCTCTCCAGAGAGTTTCATTTAATTTGTTAGCAGCTCATCCCTTACAACAGGAGCTCCAGATTGATTATCATAAGAAGTAATAGGAAGGGTATATTTCAAGTTTGTTATGTATATAAGTTATTGGGCTTTTTTCTTATCAACTTAGATTTGTTAGAACATATTTTCAAATGTAATTGACAGAATTGATTGTAAATCGGGCTTATTAACACATGAACACTACTGTGTAATATATGTTTACAGGTATATTTAATAAGTACAATACAAGAAAAGCTCAAGTTTCATTTGTGGGCCGTATTCCATTATACTTTTTGAATTTGCTGAGGGCCGATTCAAAATGACCCGCGGGCCGCATTTGGCCCCCGGGCCGTAGTTTGGACACCCCTGCTTTATAATCTATAGGGCCCAGTTTAAGATTATTTTGATTATTGATTAATTTACTTGGTAATTGCTCGATAAATATATATATTGAGTCTATTATGTCTGAGATAATAAAAAATGTCTGTACCAGTTTCTCAAAGTCCTAGGGGATTTGTTAAGTTCTTCTATATGATATAATATTTGATATATAAAACGGAGAAAATTAGGACATCTCCATATTTGAGAATTCAATTAACCTTAAGGATTAATCAGTTATTTAAATAGTTGTTGGTTATTTATCTGTGTATTGCTATTCGGTACGTCGACTTATCATTTCAGGACCTTATGTTACATCTTAAGATGTCAATTTTACCACATGTCTCCACTGTTATGCCAAGGTGTAGCACAAAGTTGCTTACACTGCTAGTCGAGCCTTGAGTGAGGTGTTTTTTTTCACAGTGCCTGGATGTGTTATGCTACAGTATTCAGCCACCCATTAAATGGTGACATGGGGGGAAATCAGGTTAATGGCTTTACAGGATGTCCCAGGAATTTCAGTCATTCTCAGTAAAGCTCAAAGGAAGAAGAGAGCAGGGAAAAGCAGTTGAGACCTGTCTTTAATTCTGCATAAAATGTCTACATATGGCAGCTGTGTTTTAAGTATCTGATTACCTGAACCCCTTATTTGTTCCGTTCAAAGAGTCCGTCCAGATGAGGTTTGTTTGCCGTCCCAAATGGAAGTGGTTTCTTTTGTTGCTGATTGTTTTTTACACTGATACTAAAGACAGTAAACAAATACCCTACTCATATCGATAGACAAGAAAGGATTGGAGCTATTTTTATCAAACTTCAATTCTCCAAGGAATGCGATACAAGTACCGAGCCGTGTGTGAGGAGACTTGACCGTGAAGGTGTTGGAATTCACCCCGGTGTTCTTGAAACCACTCTTGAAATTTTTTGGCTGTGTGAATGAGGGGCTTTGCCATCTCTTAACACACTGAGGGAACAATGCATCAAAAGGTGCACCTGGACCTGTAAAACTAGTCATACTTCTTGGCATCACCCCACTATGCAAAGCTGAAAAGAGCCTGTCATTAAAAAGCTACAGATCCACTGTGCTGTCGAGAAAGGGTGAAAACAACGTATTACCCCATATTACTTTTTCCAGTGCTGTGGTGCCACTCATTGCGTGTTAACCTTGGATACATTAAGTGATTTTCACATGGCAGTACAGCTGTGAATATCATCTTCGCAGTTTGTTGAAGTTGATGACAGTTTAGTTTGTGTTTGGAAACTGCACATTTTAGACCATACTTTCAAGCAACTACCCCATTAAACGTTCATCTCTGACTGAGGCTGTCATGTTTGAATCATGACATCAGTATTTGGTTTTTAAGAACATTTCTCTTGCCACAAATAATTTGGGATGATTGGTGTCCGATGATAATTGATGTTAATTAACTTTTCTGGTTCTTCTCGGTAATTTTCTTTGAAACGTCGCATATTAAAGTGCTGATAGTCAGACCTCTCGCTGACACACACTAGTAATTGGCATTCAACATGTCACTACCTTTTGTAGATACTTTTACAACTATAATTTACTTACTTCAAAGGGGACATCCTCTCCATGTTGTGATTCTGTTTTGTATAGCCCTATTATCAGGTCATCACCTTGACAACAGCCACAACACAAGGCAAAAGTTGGATAACCAGGCAGAAAATGATTCCCACACCTCTGCATTTGACTTTAGGGACAACACAAAGCAACAACACAAAAATATGGGTCAGCAGAATCAGATGATAATGTCCCATGGCATGGTATTATAAGAGACCCTTGTTTTATCTAGTCTTATGAAATATACAGCTGTTTGTGGTGGAGACATTCGGACACAAACTCAGACTCCACACCCAGCACTGCTAGAAATGAGATTGTTTAAACACCTAAAATAACTTGAATTAGGATCATATAACTGACTGTTGTTTGTTGTTGAAAGATAACAGATTGAAAAGCAAACACATAACTGCCAGCACTCAAACATGTCCAAAGCTCTCTAGCAAAGAACGCAATGGTACAAAGGCCGGTTTTGGCAAACTCTAACAACTATATTCACACAAAGTGAATTCACATGTCCATTTTCTTAGCTCCCCAGGTTTTATTGCTGTTGTTTGGAGGTTTGGAAATGTCAGTAAAACGCAGTGAATATGATGTCAGTATTTTCATTGAACTCATTTTAAAGTTTGTTTGTTATATTGTTGTGGTCACAAATTGCTGGGTTGGATATATTTGGTATGTTTCCATGCACTGAAGAATACATGAGGCTGTAATTTTCTCTTGATCCCTGCTGGATATCTTGTAAATAGTGTCATCTTGTGTATCTTTATTCTTATATTCCCTGTCATTGTCTAATTGTCTGGTGTTTGGCTGTACTTGGCATTCACATCAATGTGTCACGATAGACAAATTGACTGGACTCCCATTTTAGTTCATGTGATGGTGGCACAATAGTTTTATTTAATTTTTTTTTTGCTGACCTCTGCCAGTTCGTTTCCAAAAGTGACAAATGATTCGACTCCAGATCCTCTCCTATTTTGGTGTAGTGTAGATTGTAGTGATGAGTTCAGGGTGTCTCACTGCTTCTCATCCACTGCATTTTAGGATAGGCGATGAGCAAATATAAAAAGAAATGGATGGACACACAATACTTTGAGATAAGCCAAGCGTGTTAAATCTATGATAAATCTGCATCTTTACTCTATAAGTCTTATATATATATATATTTATTTTTGTTGAAGTTGATGACAGTTTGTGTTTGGAAACTGCACATTTTAGACCCTGCTTTTAAGCTAGCCTACTACCCTTAACGTTCATTTCTGGTTTTTCTTTCTCTTGCCACAAATAATTTGGGATGATTGATGACTGATGATAATCGATGTTAATTAACCTCTCTGGTGCTTCTGGGTAATTTTCTTTGAAAAGTCACGTATTAAAGTGCTGATTGTCAGACCTCTCGCTGACACACACTAGTAATTGGCATCTTTACTATATAAGTCTTATATCTTTATGTTGCATTGTTGAAGGAGCATGGTACCTTTCAATAACTACACTTCAGCTACTGTGCATATGAAAAAAAAACATGTAATCTTGAATCCTTACTGCTAACATATATATCTATCCATCTATACTAACCTGCTAGTATCATTAAAGAGAAGAAAGAGGAGGAAGCAGGCAAATTAAGAATCTAAGGTCGAGGGGTCAGACAATCACCTGTACCAGCTCTCTGCTTGGCAGTTTGGATAAACAGTGGAGGACTCAGCCCGACCTCACTGTCAAACACACTGACGTGGATCACCTCAATCTCCAGTGAGCACTTCCAGCCCTCTCTGGCACCATCAGCCCGACTGAACCTCATTCCCTATTGAGTTTTCAAAATGTTGTATTTTCTGTCAAACAGTAATGATATTTTTGTGGATCATATTTTTCTGGTACTTGATGCTTACATTTCTCTTCATTTTTATGTTACATAGAAAAGACAATTGCCCAAACAGCACCAGTTAAAGGCCACCATTTTGTGGCTTGTGTAACCATTAGCCAATAACCAACCCCCCCCTTATCACCTGAATCTCCTTCCAGAGCACCATTGTGTTCTTTTTAACCAAATGTCTCTCTCAGAGGGGCGTGGGGAGCGGCTCCTTATTTTCATCTGAAGTAACAGACAGAGAATCAGCACTTTTGAAACAGGGCTGAAACAGAGGGGTTTATGGGATGCTACAATGCATGATCTGTTTGGTATTTGGAGCCAAACACTTCAGAGACATGTTTTGTATATATCTGAGACCTATAAGATATTGATGAAAAATTGTATGATAGGGGACCTTTAAAACACATTTCTCCCCATAGATCCACAGTTGAGGGTTTGTTGGCTGATGAGAGCTGGGGCCACAGTGGCCCTGTGTACCAGGCCTGTCAAACACATCACACACATGCAGACTTCACTTCTCTCCTCCTCGTTCCCCACTGATGTTGCCCAGTGAGCCCAGAGACAAATGGGCACAGACATGGAAGACATTAAGACTGGCTAAAAACAACATGCTAAGTACAGACTTGCTCTCCCGCAACGCAAACACAAAGTGTTCACTCTGCTGCAATATACACATTTTGACATAGACAGCAGGGGAGACAGTCCTCTTTATATTTATGTAAACTCTTTTCAGGGAAAGTTTGAGATGTAGAGACATTTTGTGGCTTCAAGTAGCTGTGTCAACATTGGGATGAAAGGGTAAATAACAAATTATCCAGGTCAAAGGTTACTCATGGAGATATGGTATTCAATGTCTAGTATGTTAGAAATAAAGGTGTAATACAGTGCTGTGTCTACAATCTGTCTGTGATTGCATTGAGACTTCAAGGAAAGATGGGACACATGCAAGACAGCCTTCCAGCACGAGTCTCTCAAGTTCAAAACCAGCAGTCTGAGGAATGCTCCTGAAGCTTCTCCGCTTACAGATCACATTTTAATCCTGTGACCTTTGTAAATACTGCTATTCTTAACACCTGAATTGTTTCCAAATAAGAGGTTGACATGATGTTGCAATTCTGAGACAGCAGAGCACTCAGGCTGGTATTAGATTACATTATATGATCTGCGCTGTGCACCAAGGACTGCAGAACAACAACCCTGGGTGTCTCTGGATTAGACATCATTTGAGATTTGCCCTATTAGTTTCAATTTAAGCTATTTGAATCAATCCTTGAAAGTGTTTACAATAAGACGTGGGGGGGCCAAGAGCTTGCTGACATGATTGGTGACAAATGACTCACTGTGTCACTGAGCTAGAGGGGGGCCTTCCCCTGTGGATCCTCAAACATAGTGTATTTTCTTAAAGGAGACAATTAGCTCTTGATGAGGAAGCCCAGCAGCAGGAGCTGTTGATATCAGGGAGTCAGAGGTCGCTGTTTGAAGCAGAAAAGCCAGTGGCATGGAACTGCTCCTCCAGTGGGAAAACATTTCCAGCTTCTTCTTGTTTTTTTATGTGCTGAGCTTATTCAAACCGGTAACAGATGCTGATAGGATGCTAATTGTTCATATATTGGTGACACAATCAGTTCATGGTTCAAAATGAGAGGATCATTATGACCTTTGTTCATGAACAGTGTTTTTACCTCATATTTGCAAAGTCATAATTCAAAGATGATGCCTGAAGAAGTACTTCTGAAGGGGTGTACTGTCACTTTTAGTAGCATCCTATTTTTCTTTACATATTTGTATTCTGTAACACACTAATGCTTCAGTAATGATTTCAGCATGACACGTGGTATAACTGATTTCCCCTGTTTTCTGATGCACGGAAATGTCTAGTTCTAAAACTGAACCCAAGTAAAAACATGATTAAGAATGACCAGGAACTGCGGAAATCAAAACAAAGATGCTGCAACCCTGCATGGAAACACAGTTTAGTTACAAAAGGATGTTTGGTCATTTCAGCAAAAACATCACAGCTTTGATTGCTATCTGCCAAATTACAAATACAACTTTAAAGCACTGAGATCTGATAATTTTCCCAAGCCAAGTTCAACATTTGTTTTTTACATTTGCATTTTAAAATGACTTTGTCTACAACTTGTGTAAGCTAATGTTGTTTATTAGGTAGAGTCATCAAACCATCTGTCCGTCCAGTCATGGAAAATGTAGAAAGCGATAATATAAAAAATCAAATCAAATCCTTCCCACCCGTGATCAAACATATCAACAAAAGTCCACTTCAAGGAGAGTAAATGAAATAGCATAGCCATTACCCTGACATGGTAAACAAACAAGACTGTTTCCCCCTCTGGATGCCATTAGGAATATTTCAATGTTTGCTTTAGTCATTGAGCAAAATGTGTTCTCTCTTCCTCTTCATACTTCAATAGTATGCAAATTATAGCATTCATTTACAAGCCGCCATTGTTCTCAGTCCAAACACAGCTTGTGTTTGTAAGTCTATAATTGTGTGGTATATTCTGCTCTGCTTATCTAACCTCCACTCTTTCTAATCATGTAATATTTAGAATATATAGAGGTTGCGTTGTCCGCTGGTTAAATCCCGTGGCTTTTACAGAGAGTGCAAAGGCTGCTTTGAGGCCTTTATGGAATCCAGCTGGCTCGGTCCAGCATTTCCAAAGTTCCACATTTATCTGAGTCAGATCAGAGCCAAGCATAGTCCAGTCAAACACCCACTGCAGCCTTGGGAACAGTGAAGGGTTTTTCAAGAACATGAACACAGTTGTACGGATTACACACTGGGATCATAACTTTGTTTTCATTCCAGTATCTCTTGTATACCTGCTAATACTAGCCTTGCATGGTGAGGGAGGTTCCTGGAATCTGCATGAGACGATTTAGATCTCCTGAACAGTGAAAATTGATCTGAATCAGTGAAATTACACCATCCATTAAGCCTTTGATTTTGCAGCTGGTATATGTGAGTAATGCTGCACACGCACGCACGCAAACACACACACACACACACACACACACACACACACACACACACACACACACACACACACACACACTCCTGACTCCCCCTATGGTAAAGTACTTCAACTCTCATTCACTCCTCAGCAGGTGTGGCAGAGTTTTACGAGAACTTCACCCTTAGTCGATTGTGACTCCTGTTCAGTCGTTGTCACAAAATAATACCTTGAATGTTAATCATACCTATTTTACGACTATTATTTCTAATCGAAGTTCTTATAAATAATAAAAAAGATATAGGTCTGGACTCATTTAGGCTTACTAAACTGTCGTGCAGTTGTGTTGGTCCAGATTAACACAAAAAGTAGCTAGGTAAACATTAGATTGAATTCACTTACACACATCAAACTCCAATATGAAATACAGTTCAATACGTAGATGTGTTGAGTGTGCATTTTTGTCAAGTTCAAGTTCTGCTGCAGCACTCATGAGCTTTATGCTGTGTTTGAGCCTAACCACTACCAGGTGTGCTTGAAAAGGTTTTGGTGAAACTGGCACAGGGTCAAAACAGGGTGGAAGTTGGAGGGGTGCCAAAGAGGGCGAGTACTAGAAGAATGGAGTAGCTTAATGTGAAAACATCAAACGATTCTGGTACCATAGTGTTAGGCTAAGGTGTCTGAGCTTGTTACGCTGCGATCATGCAGGGCTGATGTCTGTTGCCTCACACGGAGCCAGAAAACATTATTGCTCTGCATTTTTTAGGAAGGGTGCAGGGTATATGAACAGACGTGTATGTGGGTCGTGTGAAGTCATAAATATTATGTTCAAGATTTGGCTCTTAAATCTGGCCGATTTTACGGGTAGCCCATGCATGGTCAATTAAGATGAAATACAAATGAGGTGAGCTCTAAGATTTACAATCCATCATGGCCTTTGTGCCACAAGCCCAATGGGGTACAACAGTTCTCCTAACTATGAAATCCACTGTTTTGAAAGGCATCAGGGCTACACCCCACAGCACACCCACAGCCTCATGCAAACCATACTGCAAAGGTATGTGTGGTCCTGTGCAAGAGAGTCCAAACCAGCCAGGTTTTATTTTGCTTATCTGGGCCAAAAATGTTTGGTGTTATACAATGGAAATAATCATCCATATATATACAACAATACAATGCAGCCAGTTTGGGGAAATTGCAATATCATAAACATAATTGGCAGCAAAATCCCTTCAGAATTGTGCCAATAAACTTTAGGGGGACCTATCATGCAAAATGCACTTTTTTTTGTCTTGTATACATAAATGTGTGTCCCCGGTGTGCCAGGGAACTCACAAAGTGTAAGAAGACAAAACCTTCTCTCTTTTCCTCCCTACCCAAATCTCTAAAAACGGGGGTACAACGGAGCTGATCCAGACTTGCGTCCGATATGACGTAATATCGGAAATGTGGACCCATGGCGCTGTCAGAAACATTGCTATCAGAAACAATGCCCGACTGTTTTGGACGTGATATGGTCTTTGTTTAATTAGCAAGCATCGATAACACTCAGAGCTAATCTTTACTGGAGGGAGAATTTGTAAAAAAAGTTTTCAAGCTAAGGACCCAGATCATCGTTTCTCTAACAGGGCTGGAATAGAGGGATATGAGGGATGTCTACAATGCATGATCTGTTTGGTATTTTGAGCAAAACACATCATAGACATGTTTTTTATATATCTGTGATCCATAATATATGCCTAAAAATAGGAGACCTTTAATATAAATATCACAGTAAATCCAACAGTACGTTTCCAGAAGTCAAACCTTACCTGATATTGCCATACGTTGAAGCACTTTTTACATAGATTAAGATAAACAAGGGTCAAATGCATAGCAACATGAGCTTATAGAACCTGAATGTACTGGGGTACAAGCCACATATTAGCCAGTCAATATTTGGGGCTTTACCTTTGTGGGGGAAAGAGGGGGAAATACCAACACCACCATGTCATCACTTTGACCAAAATTATGCAAGGGCTTTTTTTCCCATTTGTGTCTCCATAGATATAGATCCAGCCATGCGTAAATCTCACCCCCCGCTGCGTAGAGAGCAAGGTCCCTCTTTTTTTTCTTCAAGCTTTATTACACCGGGCTCCCGTCTTGTTGAGATAGTTAAACCTGTTAACTCTACTTCTCATGCAAACCCAGTAAAGCTTGAAAAGAAAAAGAAAAACAGAGAGAGACCTCTAGGGGTTAGGATGGTAAAGACACACAATTTCACAGATTAGTCATGAACTATAGGTATAACACATTTTATGATACTTTAAAAACTGGAATACATTGCATTTGCCATTTCTGTCAGGGTTGTATTGTATAGTTCCTTTTTTCATTGTATTTACTGTAACATATCTTGTTCCCATTCCCATATGTCAGTACTTTACCTTGTAAAGACTGCCAGGAATATCTTACCTTTATCATCCTGGGAGACACACAATCTCATGATAAAACACTCTCTCTCACACACACACACACACACACACACACACACACACACACACACACACACACACACACACACATACTTGGGCGTCCTTCAGAGGAAATTAATGGAGACTTGGTGCCAGTGGATAAAATACAGTAAGATAACAAATGGTGTATATCAGAGTATGTCAGGACTTTGAGCTAGGCTGTTTTAACTATTAGTGTTGGAATCTAATCTTATGTATCATTATCTGGGAAATGAGAAAGTAGCCAAGCTAAACCTCATCATGCGTCTTTTCATGTTGTCAAATCCATGCACTTTGTAGCAGATTGCATTAATCGGGAATTAGTGTTTGAATAACTCTCCCACTTGTTGGAGTAACAAGAGGTGCCATGTATCCACCCCATCTATTTCTTTCTAAATAAATGTTATGAGACACTCTTATCCCAAAGCATGTGGTTCCTCCCTAAATGATGTGAGTGTTGGGGCTGGGCACACCTTTTGTCATCCACATACCAAAAATATATTTTCATTACGTTAAGGTATGTTTTGTTGACATTGTCTTTTATAGCTTTGGACCATAATCTTGGCTAGGTCTCTCCCTTTTTTTCCATCGCATGCTCTATGCTATGATGGCTGGCTTTGGCTAAATAAGGTAAGAGAACACATTCTTTCTTTCCAAAGACGGCTGATCCTCTGAAGTGCTGCGAGCCAAAACGCCTTTTTATCCCATCAGAAATTGAGGGTGCTTTAGGTGTGCCAGCCAATCCCTCTCCACCTTGACAGTGTCATGCTATAGGGATGCATGACTGGCTCTTAATGGTGGTTTTCAAAAATCTCTTAGTTTGATTTATATTGCCAGGGCATGTTTACTGAAAGCCAGGTATGTATCTCTTCAAAGTGGGCAGCAGATGCCAGTAAAGTAGACCTTCTCCAGTCTCACTTTTTATTGCAGCCGTATTTTCTCCAATTTAGTTTTGTATTGAAGTTATGCGGCTTGTTTCATTTTCCAAGCAGGCATATTTTTCAAATAGTTTTTCTGGGAAGACATTGGTTAGGTTGTCAAATGGAGAAACTAATATCTAAAGTACCAGAGCTATGTCTTTTGCATATTGCATTGTTTTAAATGCAGCTAAAGTATGATATGCAGTAGCAGATGTTTTTACTGTTGTTACAACCAAGTGGAATTTGCTTGCTGTAGAAAATGTGTGTTAAAAAATCCTTTTAGTTTAAAGACATTTAAACTGTTTCTCATCAACTCAACCCAAATCTAAACCCATCAATACAAGCCATGGTTAAATGAGCTCATAAAGGATCATGCATGGTAGAAAGGCCTTGGTTTCCTCCTCACATTCAAACAGCCCTGTTTGGAAAATTCACTAGAACCCGTCACACATGACAGATGAATGATGAGGAAGAGGCCCAGTGTCCTGAAAAATGTAGACAAGGAGCCTACTGCAATATACTGGCTCATCTCTTGATGATTTTTCCAGGGTAACATGAGATCACAGAGGACACTCATATCTATCAAAGGGGTATTATTGCATTTTATCTGAAGTTTGTGGAATTGCTCTTTATCTCATTTCATCACAATATGGATTCATGTCTGCTGTGTGTGAGAGTATGTCAGAGTTTGATAGATTTGAGGCTTTTCTCTGGAGACAGGCCCGGTGTGGTACAGTGATCCAGATTACTGTTTTACCGTATTCATTCACACCAGTCAAAGTGTGCTAGGGGTGTTATGAAGACGACTAAAAGTGGAGAAAGTGACAGTTGAACCTACCAAGCTGACAGGTAAGGTAAAAAGCTGAATATTTTAGATATTGCTCAATAATTTTCTTTGCAATGTAAAACAAAGACACAAGAGCTTTGTGGTCCATTGGGCCTTAAACATGTGTTAAAATGTAGTTACAAAAAATACTTTTTCAAGTTGAAGTACATGTTAAGCAAAAGTGCTTATTCAATATACAACATCAGTTTGTCAATCTGCATACAATACTTTAATCTAAGCCTAAAAAAGATAATAGAAAACATTTTAATACCACCATAAGTGCACATTGACTGTACTCATTTGGATGCCAAGCAAATATTAAAACCCTTATTTGCCAGTGCAAACACGAGTGAGACATTTCTGATATGATCCATGAGGAATAAAACAGCGAACACATCAGTCATTTGGCATCGTTGAGTAGGATTTTGAAGAGAGGGCAGTCGGTCATGTTGACTGTGAATTTGTTCCAGTTGGGCAAATAGGTCGGCCCCGGAGGACAAAACATTTCAGTCCTTTGACTGTCTGTGCCAAGCATTGATTATATTCATTTCAATGACACCTCAGAATAAAGCAGTATCCAAACAAAACACCTCCTCGAGAATAGAGATAATTTACTATTCAGATGGAAACAGTTTTTCAAACTATTTGGATTTGAGTGGTATTACATCCCATCTCGTGTTTTATATTCACAATGTCAGATATGAGCAAGAGTATAATGCTTCTCTAATTGCAGCATGCTTTATAAGTCCTTGTCCTTGTGTTATAAGTATCTTGTCTCTTGGGCTTTCCATATTAGTGCTGACTTGACCTTTTCCCCAAGCTCTGCCACTTGTCAGCAGTCAGATCACACTTCACACCCAGCCTGGCATAACAAAGCCGGTGCCAAGGTGCAACCTCCTCACATAACAGCACCATTACTGTCTACCATGTGTGTTCATATCTATCAAAGCTGGGAAGCATTTTTGATAAAGTTCCTTTCTCCTTGCCGTCCTCCATGGATTCCTTAGAAATCATATCACTATGACTAAGACTTTTGATGGGCAGATCCAAAAGGGAAAGCTCTCAGACACTATTAAAGTCGACTCATGCGCTAGCTTGTTTGATGACTGTACTGTAGGTAACATCTGTGCCAGTGTGATTGTGGAGCCGGAAAAAAAGATAATGGCTTGAAGTTCACACAACCAAGAAATGAGTAGTGTTTGAAGATATTTCACAGTATGTGAAAGAAAACATTTGAGGTATTTTAGTTGTTTCTGTCTTTATTGTCCATATTTGTACAAACCAGTTTCAGTTTTCCTCATCTTCCTTAATTCTGGTGACCTTTTACCCCTACAGTACAGTCAAGGCTTAATTTTGTCAGCAGTCAGTTAGGTGAGCTTACTTATGTTCAAATACTTGTTCCCTTTGTAAGATTGTGTTTATATATCTAGTACAAAACATTTTATCTTCTTTCAGCATATAAATTGCTCTTTTTTTAGCTTTTGTGTGAAAATCATATACTGTATCTCCAATAAGTCACTTTTTGTGGGCTACACAAATTTGCCTGTTTTTTTGTGTTATAAAGGAACACATCATGTCTCAATTTACTGTATGTGAATTCAAAATCCCCAGATTTGGAGATATGTGGTTCTGACTGGACTTCTATTCCTTGTCAAACAAGTTGTCAAGTGTCCATCTGTCTCTGATGGGAGGAAGTAATTACCTCGGGTCATTATGTGTTGGAGCAGCCCTGATGACAGGGGGCTGTGCTTATTAGACTGGATGTCAGGTTAACTAGATCGTGTCCTTACCTAACTAAACCGATGACAGACAGATGCCAGAGGTCCTCTTCTTCCTCACTGAGGAGGAAACACATCTTACCCTGAAGTAATGTTATAATCAAAAAAGGAATTGGAGGGGAGACTGCAATGCCCCCCCAACTTATGCACAAACCAGGTGTTTCTGACACAAAGACTATCAGATGGGAAAGCTTTTTCCATATCCTCTCCATTACAGTGTGGCCAGTATGGAAATGAGATGGTGTACTGTCACAGATGTGTGTGCTTCCACATGGGTCTGCCTCCTACTCCTAGAGCAGACTCTGAAATAGATGTGGTCTCAGCACGCCTGTGTTTATTGGACAGAGTTTGCACTGGTGCGTTTCCCCACGCGTCAGGCTGTTAAGAATAGGAGGGAGCAGAGTAAGTCAGAGGCAGAGACACAGCCAGGAGGAGTGAGAGAGGGAGAGGGGGATGAAGTGGATAAGGCTTGAGTCATTGAGGTCATTGTTGAGAGTATTTGTCCTTATCCAAATAAATTAAATTTTTAAATCTAAATTAACTACAGTACATGAAGTGAAACACTTTTGATTTGAAGGATTCCCAAAGTCTGGATTGAGAAATTGGCTTTTGTAGATCAAAACTTAAAAAGGCAATAATGAAAAAAAAAGATTTATCTCTGAGCCTGCAACTAATTGTAGATTATTGGCTATTTTTTTTTACTGCAGCAAGAAAACCTGTTTGTCTAACAAGCAACACATGGAGAACAGCCTCAACTCAACCTCCTTACATATAGAAATATTAGAGGAGCATTCACCTGCAGAGTCACAGGAATAAAACGAAACTAGCTTCACCCCTTTTAGTAGAATTCCTCACTTTATGGTGACTTTGGTTAACTGTGTTACAGCTGCCATTGTCACCATCCCCTAGTAGACCCCCCCTGATAGTTTATATCTGTGTCAGGCCTTTGTCTGGTCTGCTGAATAAGTCCCTGCCTTTACACTGCTCTCCGCTACACTACCTATCTGTGTCAGTGGTGGCAAATGCGGGGAAACCCTGCTGAGTAGGTGAAAGGGAGGGGGGCAGTGTGTTACAAAAAAAGCAGAGGGAATAAAAGGGGGGTATTTACAGGGGGGGGGGTGTTGTAGTGAGGGTCACCCCACCTGGTAGCTAAGGAATGACTCATTAGACAGACGGGCACTAATGAAAGATTTGTCTGTCCTCACATTGGCCTTGCTGTCATGTCTCTCTCCTCGTCTGGAATTCTGCAGATTCCACCCTCGCTTTCCTCCACTGTTTGACAGCGTCAGATAGCATCTTGATGGCTGGGTAGCGTACAGTTTATTGAGGAGACTTTAACAGGAGATAATTAGCCTGCGATGCCCTTTAAGTGCTCTGCAGAACATGTTGGACCCCTAAAGAATAATGAAAAGATGTACCAAGATTGTTGGTATTGCAGGGAATTGGCAAGTCACAGAAACACATTTGCCATATATTTGGGAGTGCTGTACACAGGAAGGACTAGGGCTGCTCGATTATGGCAAAAATCATAATCTCGTTTATTTGGGTCAATAATTGATATCACGATTATTAAAAACGATTATCCATTTACTTTGAAAACATCAATTTATTGGAGAAAAAAAATGTCAACAGTATGTTTTTAACAGTTGATTACCCTGAACTTTAAGTATAATTCAACTACTTAAATTTTTTTTTTAAAAAGTAATAATAATAATTATAAAAAAAAAATCGCTTTATTTCGATTACGTTGTTTTCGTAATCGTTGCATGCCATAGTCGTAATTGCGATTAAAATACGATTAATTGAGCAGCCCTAGGAAGGACCTCACAGCACATCCACTGCTAACTCTCTGCTTTCCAAGCTGCTCCCATCTGGTCATCAATTTAAAATCCCATGGGCCAGCCGGAGCATAGGAAGTATTTTATACCCTTAGAGGGATTGAACAAAGAAAGACTGCATCAGGGAACACTTGTCATTTTAAGAAGAGCTCTCTTTTGTTTGTTTTTCATCTGATTTGCTGCTACCTGCCCTTTAAAACGATTGAATAAATATTTGTACTGCCTTCAGGGAAGCCACTGCCACATTTCCATGCAGGTAGAAAATAAAGTAAATCTATCTTTAAACTCTAGGTTTCTTGCTCCAAACAAACTACTCCAAGCTGAAAGACAAGTGCCACTGCTTTCCAGAAGAATTATTGTGACTGACAAAAACATAAACTTTCCCTGAAAGTCTGATGTAAACACATCAATAAACACAACGAGTCCATTTCCCCATTTCCATGGAGGGACAATGAATGCTGTTCAGCTTAGCCGGCCAGATTTTGTGTTTATTAAAACTGAGCCCTGGTATGCTTTGGTATCAAATGTCTCTGCCAGGATAAAGTGTCGCTGCCCAGAAACTCGATCTCCTCCCTGTTCCCGTGAGATTTTAGATGTTATGTTTTCCACACGATATGTAGAAGAAGACCAGGTATAGGACATTCAATCAAAATGTATCAGTGTGGTTTATTTTCATATTTCTAAAAATGTCATTAACATAGATGCAATGACCGTTTGTTGATACATATTTGATTATTAACTTTGTAAAGAAATTATCTTATTGATTGTAAAACACACAAGGTAGCACACATTGGACTTTTTTCTTTTTTCTGCAGTTCTGCACCATATGTGAACTCTTTTCTCATCACTAGATAAAGCCCAGATTTATTAGTGATTTTGATGATTTTTATCTTGTCCCATGCCTTCTCTGCGTGTCTCAACTTAGAGGCTTTCACGCCCCGTGGGTCCAACCAGGCTTCCTGTGAGGCCTGCTGCCAATGACAAGAGGCTTCTGTAGTCTGTGTGGCCCGACTAATCTAAACCATCATCTCCATATGTCTTCCATCACAACATCCAAAGCATTTGAATAAACTCCAGGCAACAGGAACAAATTAATTAATGTCCTTATTCCCCTGTGCACTTGGTAAACTGCCTGTGTGCATGTAGGCCAACACCCTCCCACATTGTTGCCTTTTTGGTTAAACTCAAAACCCTTTCTTACCTGCATTCCCACTTAATGATTTCCACCTGAGTGCTATAATCTGCTTTTATTGACCCATTCGTAAGACCCATAAGAAAGGAATAAAGAAAATCACCAGTC
This sequence comes from Notothenia coriiceps, assembly GCF_000735185.1. Lineage (NCBI taxonomy): Eukaryota > Metazoa > Chordata > Actinopteri > Perciformes > Nototheniidae > Notothenia > Notothenia coriiceps. Next base: position 2,629,669 of record NW_011369947.1, read on the forward strand.
CACAAACTAGCATTTTACAAGCCAATGCACATGTTGGGAGGTCTTTCACGTTAATTACTTGTGTTTTCTCTTCGTAAATGTAAGAACAGGAGGTTTTCTTTACAGAGAGAGAAAGGAGGAAAGGAAAAACATTTGAAGGAAGCACGGTCGATGTTGTTGTGCCGCTGTGTTTCGTGACTGCGGAGGGCCATTACGCATTCTGTAAACTCAAGGGTTTCTCATGAAAATACCAGGGGACAAAAATCAAAGATGGGTCCCTTTCCCTTTACGAAGTGATGTGGTGGTTCTGGTACACACGAGACTGTGGTTTCCCAGATGGCAACAGTTTGCCCAAACTTAGTCTTACCGCCGTCACCTCTCACAGTCTTTGGCCTTTACTGACCAGTGGAAGAGGCTTTCTGAGATGGAGCTAAATTCATACATGGGCATGGGGCTGGCCTGGAGCTCTCTCTTAGGGTCCAGCTCCAGACCAACATTTGCAGCACACACAGTTTTATACCTTGAATACGACAAGAAGAGAGTTAATTATCAGCTCTTCCAATTTTACTCTGAGCTGAGCTTTAACCATGCTCGTGGGAGTGACAGGTTGAGAATACAAGGGGGATATTGGTGGTATCATGACCAAAATAAAGCCTTTGCACATAGCAGGTCAAATGTTGGCATACAGTACCAGGAGTGATTGATCTCCCCTATCTTCCAAGGAAACTCTCAAACTCTCAATGGCTTTTGTTTTTTATTTATCTTGGCTTTCTAGTTCTAAGTATAGGGTAAGTTGGCTAAGTGGGTGATTTTGCTATCCTCCCACCTCTGTAGCAAAAGTTCCATTGCCTCAAACCATGCTGTATTCTTCTCAACATCTCTGCATCCCACATGACAGCTGTTGATTTGATTGTGCATTGTAAGACAGTTTTATAGACAATCAGCAATAAGACGCTAGGGATCCTTCCCTTTAGCTTCCTGTCTAATGGCTCCACTACTGAAAGCAAACACAGTTGAATTTACAGCGGTGTGTGCAGGGTTGCCTTGCCCAGTGGGGTCTTTGTGTGTTTCCTGGCTGTGCTTTGGATGTGGTTTATGTGTTCCGCCTGCGGTGCAAAGCCTGAGCAGTGGTAGTCATCCTTCTGATTTTATTGCCCTTTCTGGAAAAGAAAGGCTTGTGAACAGATGAGTAGCATGTTATATGTGTTAGCAGATGGAAAATGAAAGTAGTTAATTGCTTTATCGGCAAACAAATGGTTGGGACGGGCCTTGGGGAGAAAATTGACCCACAAGAAATGGCATTACTGGAATGTGCTGGCACTGACACAGAGGATCAGAAGGTGTCTCAAGCAGCACAAGTCAGATTTGCCTCTAAAAGTTGTCTTCTCAGCAGTGGCACAACCATCCAGTCCTGGCCCAGGCCCCAAAGCAGGTTTCACCTTCGCTCCTCTACTCAGAGTAGTTGAGCACATTCCTGATGATTATAGAAATTCCGCTTCTACCTTTATGATTGTTATAATTATGAGACCATTACATCCCTGTAGCTATCCCAGCTGAGAAAACATGATTCTGTATTGCAATTTAAGAGAAGAAAACCGCGGGTACATCCATATAAGAAATCAAAAATAACACTCTCACTGTGTTGAAACATTTAATTGTCAAGGTCAGTAGAAGCCAGAGGGAAATGTAAATATGAGAGGAAAAAAACAGGCTTTACGTCCTCAGTTGCACTCTTGTGTTGTGGTATGAAGAACAATTGGCAACATGTTTAGATGTCTGTTTAGTGTAAAGGGTGTATTATATCAAGGTCAGGCTTTTGAGAGCTACTGTACAAGTGCCCAGAATGTGCAAAACTTATATCTAACCCTGAATCCATAACACATCCATGATAAAACAAGTGAGCTATTGAGTTTGAAGTTTCAGGGTTTCACAGGAGAGGTCCACAAACATTTCCTCTGAATAAATGTGGTCTTAGGCTCTTTTCCTGAGGATGGAAATGCAGAGCGCCCATACTTTTGGGTGCACATCTCTGCCAAATGGTATGGAACTAATCTCCACTGAGCTATTTCTCATTAGCGACGGGCCTCTGGGAGGTGCATCAGTGTGGACTGCGCACAGAGACAGGGAAGAAATGGTCTGTTCTTGCAGATGGGCTTCATTTAGTGTTGGGCAGGAATAACTTTCTGACAGCTTTATTGAGGGGAATGTCAGTGGAATTCTGCATGGAAGAATTTCTCCACCATGCTGTTGTTGATTGATTGACACATACGCACACTCTCTCGCACACAAAACATGCTCCTGGGATCTGTTCAAACCCAGTGGCAGCCCAGATGCTGATGCATCACTGCTGTAGTGCTGTGCTGGGATCTGGGCATCACTGGTTGCTCAGCAATGCTCTGTGCAATCTATCCGTTGACTGATTAACATTCAATGTCCATGAGGAAGTGCCGTTAGAACTTTGAGAAGAAAAGGAGCACGCTGATTCAAGCTTTTGGTTTGAAGTAGGACCACAAATCACGTTTGCTTTGTATGGTGAAGGCGTGATGAGTAACCCAGGGTATCTTCCTCTGACTTTCCGCTCCAGAGATCACAGAGCCTGTCTCTTCAGAGATCCCTAATCTAAACACTGAGTCATTTTCTCAAAGTGCAGGGAAATGGATGTGGCCCTACCTTGACCTGCACTGGAGGGTGAAGTTGTTGAAAAGCTTGCACTGCTTTTTACATGATGAAGAATCAAAATCACTTGTGAGGTCTGACTAGATACAGCATATACATTCAGTTTAAAATACATACAGTGTATCTATTCAGCATAAGAGCCCTGGAAGCATACGTTTTACAGTCTTTTTTTCTTTATTTCATCAATAGAGTGCTTTACTACAATGGTGGTGATTAAGAAATAGTATCCGACATTTCAAACGGGGGTGAATAAAATAAAAGACATGCAACTACACATTTTTGTGTCAGTTTTAAGAGGAGATTAAATAATATCTAACGACTTGGCCACCCTGTCATGCTTACACTGGGAGTTCCACAGCCGGGGGGCGCGAGCTGAAAAGTCACAGTTCTTTCCTGTTATTTATAAAGACACAAATCACCAGCATCACACAGCTTCCCCTCGTAATACATCTGGACCTCTAGAGATTTATTCCTTGTGGATGTTGCCAGTGACTGGCTGGGACTCTTCCGTAGAAGACCAATACTCATCACCTCATCATGCATCTGAGCTATGTACGGCACTGAGAGCAAAATACATTTGAAGCTCGGACGCACTCTTACCAAATACCATTATAGTCATAAATTAAAAACAAGACATCTTTTGAAGATAAAGACCTCTGTTGGAATTGGACTCTGAGGTGTTTATTTGCACTTTGCAACCTCACCAAATGGGAGCATTTTAAACACATATGTCCTGGTCCCAGCTCCTCTGCATTACAGATGCATTTTTAATCTTTTAAAGTCGTTTATAGTAAGTGTAATGAAGCTCAGCGCAAGTTCAGGCAGGAAGACCTATTACTTTGTATTGCGCGTCATGGCAATACTCGCTCCCTTCACTAAATGATAGGGAGCGCCACTCCTCAGCTAACCTATCACGTCCCTCCATTCACAAGCCTAATCATCGCACCCGTTAATCCCTCCATATATGCTCTCCCCTTTTCCATCAGCTGTCTTCCAGGTGTCAACGCGCAAGCAGCAGCAGGGCTTCGTCCCAGCTCCGGGTATATATTCATCAGCTCCGCAGTCTTGCGGATTAAGCTACAGGCGGCGTTCCCCAGTTGGCTGGCGGTTCTAGCCGGCCACCCTGCAAACCCGGACGCGGAAGAAAAAGACAAGGATACTGGGCTCCACGGAAGTTCCTCCGGCTTAATGGAAACGGGCTACTCCAGGCAAACAATTGACACACGCCTTCAGTCTCTCGAGAGGGCATCACTGGCATCAGGGCCGCTCAAATGCGGCGCTTCCGGCCTTCACGCGGAACGGGCCCTCATCGCTTGCGAAGCTTCACCCACGGCTTCAACCACAACCCCTCTTGCAGGCAGGCAGGGCTCAAGCTACATCTCATCGAAGCTACTTCTCCTCCCGGCTCAGTAGCAGTACTGGTCACTAAGTGCGTCTTAGGTGGCAAGCAGGTGGTGATGGCGAGATGAAGACTTATGAAGCTTTGAAGCTTTCCAGCCAATTGGTTCGCAAAGGGTTCATCTCATGAGGCTTCCTCATGGGCTTCATTTGAACATAAACCCCCCGCTGGTCAAAGCGTGTAAAACAGGCAAATTGGAAATCTCAACAGTGTGCTCTATCTCACACAAGTTCCCAATGAGTAAAGCCTTAGAATAAATCTAAACAAGGCTTTACTCATTGGGAACTTGTGTGAGATAGAGCACACTGTTGAGATTTCCAATTTGCCTGTTTTACACGCTTTGACCAGCGNACGGATACCGTTACACCCCTACAAATAACTCAAAACCACAGGAGAGCTTGGTGTGTCATTGTTGTGATCACAACACTCACGTTTTGGACAGATGTAAGCAGTTCAGCAGAAGGAAGCACAGAGACAAAATTCAATTTCTAAAAGAAGAAAGGAATTTGCTTTGGATGCTTGTGTATTGGACACATAAGCCGGGACTGTAAACAACGCTTGATCTGTGAGGTTTGTGAAAAGCAACATCCTACTGCGCTCCACATAAATACATCTAATGTGGAATTGGGACAAACCGCTAAAT
>NW_011369947.1:2634539-2649874 GCF_000735185.1 Notothenia coriiceps
CGCCCGTAAATAACAAATGAAAAACAAGAACAAAACACAACAAAACGAACACAATACATGAAGAAGAAAAGTTAGCAGCTATGGCGATTGGCGAGTTCACACAACACACAGGAGCTAGAACCCACCTGCTTCTTTTAAATCAGCTGTGTGGGAACATTTCGGGTTCCCTGTGGACTACAACAATGATGGGGTGCGAGTGGTGGATCGGACGAGGACGGTGTGTCGGCGTTGTTCGACAGCGGTGCGGTATGCTAGTGGTAACACGTCAAACATGCTCAATCACTCCGAGTCAGTCTCAGTCCCCAGCGAGAGGGTTTTCTCGACGGCAGGTGACATAGTTACCGCCAACAGATCTGCTCTCACTACTGACAACGTAGACAAACTCATCTTTTTAAAGAAAAACTTGAAAATAGAGTAAAGCTTGAGTACCTTGAGTTAGGCATAATGGCCTCACACACTCACAAGTTAATTACACATGTTAGACATTGCTCCTAAAGGTACAGATTTTATTTAGTTTTATATTTATCATTGTATTTATTTTATATTTTGACATCAGGAGATGTTATACAGTTCTGTATTGCCTTTTATTGATTGTGATTGAAACACTTTCTTATTATTTATTTGAATATTTTCAAGACATTCTTTTTAGTTGTACAGCTTATTTAACCTTTCTGTTTGAAATCAGCCATTATAAATAATATGACCATCTGAGTGTGTGTGTGTTATCGTTTGTGGTTTGTTTTTAACTATGTAGTACAGTTAATGATTCCAAATGTAAGAGTTCCATATTTTCATACCAAAACTTGCACTACTGTTAAATATAAATAACAGCAAAAAAAATTATGCATTTGGGACTTTTTTTTGCTTTTCCTTGTTGTGCCGAAACCGTACCGAACCGTGACCCCCAAACCGAGGTATGAACCGAACCGTGACTTCTGTGAACCGTTACACCCCTATATGCCACTGATACAATGATGCTATAAATGCATATTGAAATATCCTCAAATAATGTTAGCTTGCTGAACTCTGCTGCCTTTGTTCTGTACTATACTGCACACATGATATTATTAAAGAACAGTTTAATATATTAGATTATATAAAAACTGTAGCCTCTTCAGGTCAGGTTACAGCAGAAACTCTTACTTTGTGTCTGAGGGTCCAGGTTCATTACTGAAGTTTAGAGGAAAGTATTTAGACCGGTCACTCTTCAGAGACAGACAGCTGGGCACCGGAGACTCTGCTCTATGTCTGTGGAAACAACACATGTTTTAAACATCATTAGTTCATTCAGAGAGCAGTGTGTTGATTAGATAGATACACACTCCTACCACAAGGTGTCGCCACATAGTTGTGATCTATGTTTAAATCCACATGTAAGGTAAAAGAGCTGAACAAGACCACTTGATTAAAGATGGCTAAGACTTTAGCACGGAGCACGAGTCAGTTCATCAATAGACCAACAAACAAAACATGGTACCATTGCTGGTACCATGTTTTGTTTGTTGGTCTATTGATGAACTGACTCGTGCTCCGTGCTAAAGTCTTAGCCATCTTTAATCAAGTGGTCTTGTTCAGCTCTTTTANTTAGTGGATTAATCACTGTTATACGGTGCTTGTTGTTGCACTCAAATTCAGTTTAAAGGAAGTAAATGGATGGCTGGATAACTTTATTTCAAGGTGTAGCACACTCTTTTTTTTTTGCACTCAAAGATATTGGTTCACACGTACAGGTACCCGGTTGTGAAATAATTCTATCTCCAGATCAGTCTTTACTCTTGTTGTTTGGGCCTGGCACGGTAGACCTGTTCTCCGTCTACAGCTTTTCAACCCTTAATGCTAGACACAGTTTAACACACACACACACACACACACACACACACACACACACACACACACACACACACACACACACACACACACACACACACACACTGTAGAGACCAACAACACTTTAAACAAAAGGGGTCTTGTGTTTCAGGAGCTCTTGTGAAAAAGCCTGCTGCCCACTAAAGTTACCGCTGTGTGTGACACTAAAAGCTGTGCTGAGCGCTGTTTTGGGAGCAGTGTTCCAGGTCCCAGACAGTTTAAGAGGCAATGAAACACTTGACTAGAGCACATCTCCCTTCCCCACCAACGCCCTCGGAGCAGCTCCCTCTGGAAACCAGGAAGTCAAGGTGCTTTAACTTACGGCATCATAACTGCCGTGTCATTAAAAGCAGAGGATCTCAACATGGTAGCAGGAGAGAGAGAGAGAGAGGAGAGAGAGAGAGAGCTATATACACAGATAGAAAGAGAGAAGAAAAGTGTATGATAGAAGGACAATATGAAATATGGGCATGATTTATTTGATACAGTAATACTTTTGGACCTTTCGCAGCATAACTCCCATTTCTTTGGAAGCTATAAATTCACATTTATAACTTATAGCATGTAAGCCTAGGTACATAATGCAACATTTGATGAGATATGGTCTTCTGGATAAGAAGGTTATTTATATAATGTATCAAAATATATTGAAGACTGCTTTAAAAAAGTTTGAAAAATATATGTTCGCCTAAATTCCTGTAAGTCAAAAACTGAAGCTTCACTTCCAATTTGATTCTAATGAGTCTTAGAGATGGCTGGTGTTTTGTAAACAACAGTGTGCAGACAGAAAAGGCATGGCCTTAAGGAAGTGCAAACAGAGAAAGTGTTTATGGGGATAAATATCAACGGGGAACATTTCAAAGCAGGGAATAATTACTTCAAGTTGACTGTTATTGGTTTGCCTTTAAATCGGCCCTCTCTCTGCTGCTCCCATTTTACAGTTACCAATTAAAACACAGTTAGTGCTGTTTCTGAAAATACTACAAGTGGAACGTTGATCTAGGAAAAACCCCTTGTTATTTGTTCACTCTTCTCCGGATTTTGCTCATGATAATAAGTACCATAGGGATCTTTGTCTTAGCACAGCAAAAAGGTTTTAGCTTAGTGCAGAAACATCTTTGACCTTTTGGCACAATCTGCTTTTTATTTTAGGGCCGTTGGAGCCCTTACTGTGCTGTCAACAGTGATGTGTTACTGTGACAACCTTTGTTTTGATTTATTTTGTAGTTTCTAGAATGAATGTTGACCCAAAACAAAGGTTGCATCCGTTTTTAAAACCTGAGTTGGAGATTGAGGGTCAAAGACTTTCGGAGCAGCTAAAAAGTGTTTGAATAAATGGTAATAAATAAATTTTGAAATAACACTCTACCCCTCGAGACCTCTGCCGTTTTGAAAAACAACATTCTTAACTACAAAAACATTCAGTATGAACCCTTTGCTCAGCTTTTCACTTCATCAGCTACAGATTTATGATGTCACCAACTGTTTTAAAAAGATGGTACATGAACATAGATGTTAAATCTTATTTCTGAAAGGAACAACATGCAATTGTTTACTTCAGAATTGAAAAATGAATATCCCTAATGAGCCCTCTATTACCTTTTTGGCCCCTGTGTGTTTGCCTTTCACCAGAGTGTAAGGCTTACAGGAGGACCAGATGGCATAGGCACCCCTGAATAAAAGTGACCTCACACCCTTTCTCACTGATGGGGTGATAAACACATACAAGCTTTCCCCCGGGCCAAAAAACGCACGCCTCCAAGGAGCTGATTCCAGGTCTGGAAGCCCTCCGAGCCAGGTGTGAGGGGCCCGGAGAGGGGGCCAGGCCCAGAAAATACCCACATCACTGAGGAAGCACTAACGGGCCACAGACACCTCCAGGGCTTTGAGAGGACGGAATGAAAAAGTGAGGAAAAAGAAAAAAGTGAGATGGTGTAGATTGCTGGGAGAGCTGCAGGAACTAGCATTCACAATGACGGCAATGTTCCAGAGAGCTAATGCTGGGAACCTGTTCCTGTAAAAATGCATGCAGACTGGTGCGCACATGTGACTGGCTCTTTTTCATCTACAAAAGAACCATAAGATTGATTTCTATTCATGGAAGAGAGGAAGATTGTTTAGTCGGGAGGTTTTTAATTCATACCAGACAGATGGGTTCAAGGCAGCATTCCTACTTCTTATTCTTCTTCCTTTTTTTCCCTTTTACTGGCCTCAACTTGAAAGTAAAAAACCCACATTAGAGGTGATCGATGCGCGATACCAGAGCAATCACGGTTGTTGGTTTGCCTCTCCATACATGTGTTAAGATTTCAGGCATCTAATGTACTCGTCTCCTGGGGTCCTTATGACATAGCTCCTCTTGGAAGTGATCAACAGCAAAGCAGCCAGACCTACATACATTTCTGACCTGTGCGTCTGCGTTCCTGCACATGCTTGAGTTGTGTTCTCCAACACATGGCTCACAAGGGAGCGCAATCTGCTACTCTCCACATTTCCTCAGCTGGTCAGCAGGAATTAAGTCAGGAGTTGAAACAGGTTAAAAGGGCTTTTGGGAGAGTAGTAGTTTGGTTTAGTTCCTCATGGTGATAGAGATACATGAGGGGAAACTAAAGAGATGGGGCGATAAATTAGCACATGAAAGAATAAAGAGAGTCCCGCAGAAACACAGATGTTTTATCTGGATTCTCTGGGAGGTAAAAGGGAAATAAAGGAAAGCACAATAAGAGGAAGGAATAGGATATGAGAAGTGGGCTCATCATTCACATGACAATGACTCCTACATGTGGTCAACTCTGAAGTTTAAAAAGCCTGTCGTTCTCTGCCATGTTTTGGCCATTTACCCCATGTGATTTATCTCTGTCAGAGATCAGGCCAAGTTCAGATGAAACATTACACATCAGAGGCTGAGTCCTGGCGGGGGTCATGTTCATGTTCATAACTTGCCCCTGGGGCAACGTTGGTACTTTGTCACAGAAATCCGCCCTTAGCTCTTTGATATTTTTACAATAACAGCTCAACAAAGAGCTGGTTGGAAAAAAATACACAACATCTAATTGAATAAACATGAGGGGGGTGTCATCTGATCGAAATATGCCCCCATATTATAAGACTCAAGTACATTGTGTCTCCTTTGAGAAGGTTTAATAAAGAAATAACAAAAAAGAGGTATGGGCTGTGCAATTGTAGTGTTAAATGGAACCTTTTGACACATAACAACACAGACTATAACACCACTTGTTGTTGAATACCAACTATGTGCAATATGTGCAATATGTGCAATATATATATATATATGCCGTTAATAACTTTGAAATATATACCTGGCTGCTATATCTTCAGAATTGTTACAGGATGTGTATTTTGTCAATTGTGTCATTCATTTTTTTTTATCGTGAATATTTTTTTATGCATGCTTCTTAGTTCACATTAAGCTGTCTTTGTCTCTTTTCTGGTGCAACAAATGTAAATGTCCCCTCTGTGGGACGAGTAAAGGTATTCTGATTCTGATTCTGACATAAATTGGATCCAAGCGTGTGCATTTGTTTCTTTAATTTTTGTTTTGTCGCGTCATGACATTCTGGCTCAGGTTGACCAATATAAGTTCAACACATTTCTCATAATAAAATGAGGGGAAAAAAAAAAAATGAAAGAAAGAAAGTAAAAAAAGGGAGAGGGAATTTGTTTTATGACCTGCAATATCCTGCCAGAACTTTATTGGCCACTTAAGCATGTGTGACCTGCCCTCTCACAGCAGGCTGTTAAATGGTGGTGACCTTGCAGCGAGTGCTATGAATCCCTTGGACCCCTCATATCCCTGAACACGCTACCCTGCCCCTTGCCGCCTTTAACACACATGATCCCTGACCTCACCGACATGGGACAGATAAATTAACCAGCTGCTAAACTTGGCCTTACTTCCACATTATCTATGGCACACATTTGAGTTTGTTTATACGCCTTAGGTGTGTGAGTGTGAGAAGGTCATCAAGCGCAATCATTAATTTACATTGTGTGTAAACACATGTGGTTCTGGATAGGTTTATGGAAAGAGAAGTGTAACAGGTCTGATTGATAGCATCCTTCATTAGCATGTGTTGTAAATTGAAGTGTGAGAAAGGAAACAGTTCTTTAAGTTTATTGGTTTAAAGCTGTGCTGTTCTGCAGCGGACGTACCCCTGAGGATGTAATTCTGGTAGTTCTGGTCGGCTTCAGCGCCAACTTTTATCAAACACGTCAGTCCTTCTGCCACCACAAACTCGTGCACCAGGTCCTTGTCATCCTAGAGAGAGGTCAAAGAGACAAAGTGAGTATTGAAGAGTCGTCATACATCATACACAGAGCAATAAACTGTATTGTTTTAATAGTTATTTCCTTTAAACAATTACATAGGATGTATTTAGTTCCGCTTCCTTCTCCAACTACACAACTGTCTTCAGAGTTAGGTAGATTTTAAAATGCTTGAACACTCGGTGGTGTTGTTAAAGAGCTTACATAACTTTTTACCAATACATGAAAGTGTTAAAGAAATTAATCAACCCCTGAAACAATTACAGGACTGTACGACTGAACAAATGATATGTATCTTATATAGACAACATGAAGACATTATGTTGCTTCAAGCATTGCTTTAAAAAAAAAAAAAACACACAATTAGTTGATAAAACAGGAAGTTAAGCTGAATGAACAGATCATAATATGTTTGTTTACATTCGGTTGTAGCTACTGCAAACTGTGTGCAAAGTCCTGTTGCTAAGCCCAATGTGTCCTAGATGACTAAACTGCATGCATCTCTCACACCTGTCAATCACTCTTTAATCAAATACAGTGTTTTTATATTGCACATGTGCACTGCACTACTGTAACATAGGGAAGTAAGACTGATATCAGGCCCGGTGGATATTTTAGTCCTCAACTAGAATAATTGGTATTCTCCACACTGGAAACTCCACAAAGCCAGAGTGTAAGAAAGTAAGATATTCTAATCTATTCTGGGACTGCATCGTCTTCTGTAGCTCTCTTTTCCATCTTACTGTTGGTTTACCCTCCCCCTCTATGGCCCACTGCCCGCCAGGCCAGCCCAGCCCAATCCAGTGTGTGAAGTATGACCAGACCCGAACACTGCACAGCTGCCACGAAGGCAGACTCTCAGCACAACTTTGCCTCAAAAAAACAATGATACGTCCAATTGTGAGTGTGCACTGTTGCATGTGTGCACGCTCCGTATAAGACCTGCATGTTAGAGTCTGAACAGGCATAGGAACATTAAAAGCCACTAAGCCAAGCAGAATATACTTCCCACGCTGAGAAATACTGAGATTTTGGAGAATACCTATGATATCGTGAAAAACGTGAAATTCACTGGATGTAGTGAACTAGAGATTTTAAAAATGTCCTTTTTTAAGGAAGCAGCAAAAACAATTACCTGAAAAATCTGCTTGAGGGAAAATAGTGCTCTCCGTAGCTCCCGTCCAGTTGAGTTGTAGAGTTTTTCTATGAAAGAGATAAGGAAAAGAGAGGGGAAATCAGCTTACAGTCACACATGTGGTATATTTCCATGATGGGTTCATACATAAAGTCAATAAAACAAAAGCACAAGAGACTCGGAATCATTGTGATGTTCCCCATTACTAGGACTTTAGTGTACCACTTGAATCACACATGATGTATCCACCATGATCTACAATTCTTTCCTTCAAAATTACTTCCTTGTGTCAGCGTCATGCACACATCATTGGCAGCAATTTTCCTGAGTAGCTAAATGTGAAAAATGTCCGGCAAGAGGAAAAGTGAGAGCAAAAGAACAGTAGGAGTAACATCTGTGGAGAGTTAGTGAACAGTGGATGTTTCCTGCTGACAAAGCCATATCTGCAGATTACCATAATACAAAGTCAAGGCAGAAACCTTTGCCAATAGCCACCACAATGACTCAGAAACAATACACCCATTAATCAGTTTATGGAAACACCAAAGAGCACTCAAGGATAGATATGATGGATGACAGATGCTTGTGATGGAGGCGGACATCTCCTGCAACTACTTTGACAATCCTTCACCTTGTGTGCAGTGTGCACAGTCTGCCAGGAAGTGGCAGCGTTGAGCGCATCACTGCTGTGTGAACTCTCTCTGACTCAGCAAAACCTGCTACTTACTGCAGCATTTACAGCAGCATAAGGACAGCACAGGACATCCCTACCCAGTGCAGCTCTCTCTCACTTGGCTTCTCTTTCAAAATGTATTTTCATTCACCCATTTCTTGTATTGGGATGCAAGATGACCTTGTTGTCTGCTTTGACAGATACTTTCTTGCCTGAAGGCAGTCTGATATGTCTTAGTCAGCAGAGGACAGGAGACTGGCATGTACACAAACAGGCATAGACACAGCGAGGCACAGTCTTTCTCTCTTTCTCACTACATGAAGCACTTTCCCAATGTCAATCTTGTCTGGTTGTTGCACCACTGCAGATTTTGCAGTCCTGACCGGATGGGCAGGATTTATCACTGTTGGTGCATGAGTGTGCTGAACTCGAATACCCACGCAATGAAAAAAGCAAATAGGCGGACACAGCATATGTACCCATCATACATCACACACACGCACACGCGCACACACACACAAATAACTTGAGTTTCTTGTCTTTACAAACAGCTGCCACTAGTTATATTCAAAAGTGTGGGAAACACACCGATCAGTACACTAGTGATTAAAAGTGTTATTGTGTCTTCAGCTGATGAGAGTGACATAAACAATGTGTGTGTTGCCAGTTCTAGGGACAAAACACAGGCTATCTGTGTGCTCATGTGGTCTGATTTCTTTGGGTGCCTTTCCTGTGACACAGCATCTTCAAAGCACATATAAAACATCACTTAGTGTTATGGAGGCCCAATTAGAAAACTGACATGCACCATGAGAAAATCCTATTCTCTGAAAAAATTAATTCTCAAAAAAGTCACATCATGATGCTGGTTAATACAAAAAAACCTAAATAAATAACAAGATATTCCTCAATCTATCTCAATTAATACTAAATATGAGTCAAAGTGTGGTACTCTAGATGTTTCTGTATTTCATTCATGCATTACAATTTGCTGCCAGGGTACGATTGTCCACAGTAATTAATCTCAATTCAATCAGGAGAGACGTGATGTATGGAATACATGTTTATTATCGGGTCACATTATATAAATGAAACATAATGATGACAGTTTATAACAAGTGAATGAAATGGTGTTTGGCGATTAGGCCCAGGTTTTGTAGGATGTCATTCGGGAAGGGAAGAACCGTTTCCGATGAACCCCCCTGGGTCTAGACACTGGTGGTGGTGATAAGTGGTTAGGTCCGGTTGGAAGGGAGAAGGTTGAGCTTGGCCCTGAGTTGGAAGCAGGAGGCGAAGGGGTGGAGGAGGGTTGCGCGTTGACACCTGGAAGACAGCTGATGGAAAAGGGGAGAGCATATATGGAGGGATTAACGGGTGCGATGATTAGGCTTGTGAATGGAAGGACGTGATAGGTTAGCTGAGGAGTGGCGCTCCCTATCATTTAGTGAAGGGAGCGAGTATTGCCATGACGCGCAATACAAAGTGATAGGTCTTCCTGCCTGAACTTGCGCTGAGCTTCATTTCAATCAGGAGAGACGTGATGTATGGAATACATGTTTATTATAGGGTCACTGCTGAGAAGCAGGAACCGTGTGGTTTTGGTGACGAAAAAGGGACCCCTAGACCCCCAAAGTTTGGGTCACCGGGGTCGGTCCCTACGAACTACGTAGTGACGAACATGTTCACGACAACGGTACCGCCGTGCCCTAGAACCGTAGTGACCAAACGAGTCGTCTACGAGACCACGGTTAAAGATAGGCACCTGACTACATTGTAAGTTACGAGGGATACTCCTTCGCCCGGGCAATCTTGAAACTCTTCTTTTCCTCGTGCGACTAAGTTCGAAAACCAAACTTCCAAAATCCTGGTGGTTTAGTGCCAAACGAGACACCGAATACCCACTTCCCCTGCACTACCTCACATTGGGTCCCCATAGAAGAAGTACCTGAATCCAGGCGGTACAGGTCTCTAGTGTCCTCGGACAAAGAGAAGTCCCCTTAGCGGGATGAAGAATTTGTGACGTGTTCCAGTAAGAAGGAGTTATCACGTCCCTTTACCTACACGCCGGGATTCTGGAACTGGACACACCAGAACGCTGCCTCCCACTTCCAACCCAACTTTCGAGACGTTCGACGGAAAAATGTACTACATTCTTAAGTTATTAGTGAACACTCCACGACGTGATCTATGTCTGTATATGTAAGTCAAATTTTATGTTTATGGTCACCATAGATAAGTCGTATCTCCGGGGACCGTTTCGTATGCAAAATGGTCAGAAAAAAGAATAAAGTAAGTTATCTCGACGATGAACCAATGATGTTTAACGCAGCCACCCCTTAATCTTTATCGATAGGCTGTAAGTTGCCCCCCACTTCATTTTATTTTCTGCTAAAACCGCGTTTTTTTTTTTTTGATTGTAAAAACGACAGGGTACAAAATTCCCTCCTCCTAATTTATTATAGAATGTTGCTGAACCGGTGGGGGAACGAGTACGGAATGTGGACCCTCAAAGGTGTCGGCCCCCGCGTTCGACCCTTTTCAGTGTCAAGAAAGGACAATAAATATTCTGCTGTTTAGTGGTCGGGTAGTGTGTCGAAGGCGGAGCGATATGTAGACGCTGCGAGGAGATCTCTAACATAAGTGAGACACCTCAACGGTCACTGACCCGCACCGCCTGAGAAGGCATCCTTCTGGCTTACTGAGTCAGTGGAGTAGGCTACGTAGGACTCGATGACGATGCCGCTGACTCCTGCGTTGTTATGTAACCTTCGAGGCGCTGCGTGAGAATGGGGTCTTATGGCTAAATTCATCGAGTATTTAATTTCTGTTCTGTAGAAGAACATTCTATTTTCTTGAGACAACCTTAATCGCGCTGAGACTTGTGGCGCGTCGAGTGCCCACCAAATAAACGAAATGAAACGGTTTGGAGTGGTGTTACCCGCCTCGTAAAAATTTGCTGTATACAGGGCGGGGCCAGCCAGGGGTCAGAGGGAGACGTAAATGTCTACGGTAAAATTAGAAAAAATTTCCAGCAAATATCATCTCACATTACTTCGAGGTCGCGTTCCAGTCCGTCCTTCTGATTAATGAAACATGAACCTCACGCCGAGTACCCGGTTATCGAGCCGGGGAAGTTGATTTACTATCCCTCCGGCGCGGTGACGGGAGTCGATTGGATAGTGCCGGGAGGTAAGTGGTTGGATTAGTAGCGTGGGGCAATTAGGGGTAAGCGTATATACGAGAAGGGGGAAAAAAGGTAGTCGTCACAGAAGGTCCACCCAGTTGCGCGGTTCGGTCGTCGTCCCGAAGCAAGGTCGAGGACGCCCATATATAAAGTAGCGGAGGCGTCAGAACGCCGTTAAATTCGATGTCCGGCGCAAGGGGTCCAACCCGAACCCGGGCCTAAAAGATCGCCGGTGGGACCGTTTTGCGGCTGGCGCCCTTCTTTTTCTGTTCCCTATGACCGCGAGGTGGCCCTGTCAGAGGAGGCCAGAATTACGCTTTTGTCCCCGGGATAAGGTCGCGTTCTGCTTAATGTGTGCGGGAAGTCAGAGCAGCCTCCCGGTCAGTGAGCCGTAGTCCCGGCGAGTTCGCCCGCGAAGGCCGGAAGATGCGCCTTTTTGCCCGGGAGTAGCGAACGCTTCGAAGTGGTGCGGAAGTTCGTGTTGGAGGAACGGTCCGTACCGTCCCGAGGTCGGATGAGAGTGAGCTTCGAATAAGAGAGGCGCGCAGTCATCGATCATGACGCAAGTGATCTCAACGCAGATCCACCGTTCGTCCCAGCCCTACCGCTCTCATTCTGAATACTTCGGAACTTCGGAAAGGTCGGTTAAACAAAGCGTTTCACCAAGTAGAGTACTCCGAAGGAGTACCCCGAAGTACTTGTATGGCGGGCGGACCCAGTTTCGCACATTTGTCCGGTTTTACCTTAGAGTTCCGGTCCGTCTACCCAGGACGAGAATAGAGTGTGTTCCGAAGGGGTTACGTCAAATCTTCGGACAATCTTATTGAGCATTTTGTTACTTGTATTTGACGGATAAAAGTACAATTGTTATAACGAAAATAAAGGTCACTCTGCTAACACTAACTTTTCGGATAATCGCTCCGACGGGCGAATTGTGTACGTTTCTCTTGCTAAGCAAAGGAATTATACATAAGTATTTTGAATTGGTAAACAGCCAAATCGGACTCCTTCCGATTTGTATAGTCGCTTATGGTTAAATAATTGAGTAATAGAGTAAAAATCGACGTCGGAAGATATTCGTTTGGGACGCCAGCACCCAGCCGGACGAAAGGTCGACCGGTGTCGGGTGGTGTCGCTTAGATGGGTTTTTGTGACCTACTATAGATAGACATAACATAATAAGTACACATAAGGATGTACATAATACGAACATGAGTAACTAATGAAAACTACTGTAAAGGCTGGAGGAATTATTCACTCGCCAGACTCGGAAAATTCTTTTTTCGTTTTTCTTTTCTTTTCCTCAGAGAGCGGCGGTTCGAAGTGGGTAAAGACGCGAATGTTTGATGTTGGGGGAAGGAACGTCCGTCCGGTCCGAATCGATGTAGGGTAGCTTCGATGAAGAAGGAGGCTCGGAAAAAAAAGTCATCGCCATCCGGAATGACCTGTGAAATTCACGGCAGTACTGCCGATCGTCGGCAAGTTCAGACGTGTGTCGAACGGAGGAGGGGTAGACGCGGAGTGCGGATTTTGTCCGGTCTTCTTTTCTTTGCCTTCTTTTCTCTTCCTCGCTTTCCTCTCTTCTTATTCCTGCCTCCTCCCTGTTTTCTCTCTTCAAGCAAATACGTAACGAACGGAAAAATCAAGCTCCAATTCCGCTCAAGTCTGTCCGAAAGTCGCGCCACATTGCGGCAATGTCGTACCTCAAATACGGTCACAGCCGGCGATGTGATGAATGGGCAGTGTTACGAGTCATTCGATGGCGGTCAAAGTCGAAGTTGTGTCGGTGCGCTACAGACGGGCCCTAGGTACCAAAAAAACCCCCTGCCCAAGAAAGTCCCCTCCTTCTCTACCAAGTACATTCTACTATCTTCTTGTCAGATTCAAGTGTTGGTCGGTGTAGTCGTAGATGCAGGAGTGGCACGCCCGCATTAAATTTTTGACGGACGTATTCGATCAGGATATAGTCCCGAAGCTGACATTGCCACGTCCGAACGGTAACCCGTTGGTAAGTCTTTTCTACAGTTGGTGAAGAAACCTGAAACCAACGGGTAGTCACCCGTTGGTCAAAATTGTATCTTTACTTCTGTCGTTTGCGCGTCGGGTTTTATCTATTTACCAAGTATAAACAAATTTCTCACTTATAAGTACAACACTGTCAGCCTTGCGGACTATGGAATTTAACGTGCACGTAGCGCACTAATGCCTCGGGTCTTTCGCTACGTGCAAAATGAGCGCCACGCGCCACCGCGGGAACCACAACAAAAATGTTGTTTACCGTTCGTTTTTTATTCACAAACTGATAACACCTTCTTCAAGTCGGTTGTGGAGTTGAAGGTTTGCTTACAAGTTTCACTAAGTTGACTACCTTCGATTCATTTTGGCTTGCTTTTTTGTTCTCCCGTGACAAAAGGTAAGTGAAGGCCACTTTTCAAGGAAGTTTTAATTCTCCAGGCAGAATAATGAATGGTTTTATTTTCACGCTTTTGCTTTTGAAATGTATCCCTTTTACAAGTAGTTATTAATGGTAGTAGTTATTAATTATAAGTTTACAAAAATTGGCACTTACCAAAGTAAATAAATTGTAATCTTGCATAATCAGAACCGTTAGGAGTCTGAAGTTCCGGACTTCACCGGTTACCAGATACCACCCCCAAGTCGTGGTTTTCCAGTTCTCTGGGTGTAACAACCTTCCCCTGTTGCCCTATCTAGTTCTTTTTGACACTGACCGAGTTAAGTAAGCACTCCTAGATACTTCTTGTCCTGTTGTTCGTCTGATGACCATAAACAAATATGGGTCGCGTTAACTCCCACCCTGTTCAAATATGGGGAATCCAAGTTTATTCAACGCAAATTAATGAAAACATTCGTAACTTGTAAGAACAACAGTGTGAAGTAATAAATTCAAACTACATATTGACATATCGTAAATTAATAAAATTTTTATTCCATAGATTTTTTCCCGTTGGCAAAAAAGTTCAAAACCGTTGGTTTACCCTACGGACCAACGGTCGGACCGTATGGTGAAAATTTTCAATCGCACTCGGGACGATAATAGTACCCAGTACAAAAAGGAGCATAATGGATTCCGTTTATAAATAAAGTAACGACGGATATAACGTGAAGTATATTAAACCGAGTACGAGTGATAACGAATCAATTCGTCCCATAACTTAAGTACGTAGTAGCATGAGTTCGATTGCGGCCTAATGTAACAAGATGTAGAGGGAAAGCGGCCCGTAGCGAGCACGGCATAGGTTCTAAGAAGAGGTCCGAAGATACCCATTGTACGTATATTGACCACCCCAAAGAATTCTCGTAAGTCCCCCGAGCAATTCCTATCCACGTCGGTTTGGCGGCGTTAGTCCATAATAAGGAGAAGGGGGATGTTGTTGCGAGAGTAGATGTAAGCAGCTTGGAGTCACGGCCACGACCGATAAGGTTTCCAGAGAGGTTGGAATTTTAGGCATGCATACCGTATATTGACCACCACCAAGAACGTACAGCGGCGCATATAAGCCGGGAGCGAGGTAAAATAAGGACGTACAAGAGATTGGGACATGCAAGGTCCAACATTGGAAGACCCAGACATATTTTACACAGGGACGCTTCAGTCAACGGGGCATGCAAGGCCTACGGGACATGCAGGTCCTACGGGGCAACAAAAGCCTTCGGGACATACAGGCCTCCGGGACATACAGGTCCTACGGGGCATGCAGGCCCTCGGGCATGCAGGCCCTAACGGGCATACAGGCCCTTCGGGGCATCAGGCCCTGCGGGACAATCAGGGTCCTACGGGCATGCAAGGCCCCTTACCGGGGCATACAGGCCCTGTCCGGGGATACCCAGGCCCCTGCCGGGGCAATACAGGCACTGCGGGGCTGCAGGCCCTAACGGGACATGCAGGTCCTTCGGGACATGCAAAGGGTCCCCTCCTACGATCCGTCCGTAAGCGTACAGAATTTAGGGGGTGGTAAAAATAAATTGGGAAGTAAAGTAGGTTATCTAAAGGTGACGTAGGTGTCCATTCGAAAGTAGTGCAAGTCATGAAGTATGAAAAGTGAAGAAAACCCCAAGTAGCTTTTGCCCCAAGAAGGGAAGGGCTTACCTGTAAGGAATGTTTTGGAACCGGATTAGCGGGTTTTGTGTAAAGTAAGTGAACAATATTTGACGAGTAGTAATACAAAGTA
>NW_011369947.1:2649893-2672442 GCF_000735185.1 Notothenia coriiceps
GTGTGTGTGTGTGTGTGTTTGTGTGTGTGTGTGTGTGTGTGTGTGTGTGTGTGTGTGTGTGTGTGTGTGTGTGTGTGTGTGTGTGTGTGTGTGCGGTGGCATTACATTTTATATGTGGCAGATCAGCAAGGCAGAATATTGAGCCATGCGTCAATGCAGCAGTGTGCGGGTCAAACGTGTGTCACTAAAAACACAATAGCGGCTAATTCTTCTTATTCTCTTTGTTAAATGAATTTTAATCAGTGATCTGGTGTTAGGTTGGATGGAAAACCTGTATGGATAATTAACCTTTAAATATTCTATATAGTTGATTTGGCATCTTTAAACTATGAAATGCTTGATATCAATGAACAGATACTTTATCAACTAAATAAAAATTGCATGATGGTTAAGTTTGCATGATAGTGGTTTCATTTAGCTATGTCACTACTTCTTAGATTTCTCTATTATAATGTCTAATTTCCAAAATATCATTTTATACTGGAATATTTTTTTTATCTGAATTTGGAATCACAATCTTTCTGTGTTCAACTCTGACCTAAGTTATAAACATATTGAACAGAGCATAACTGAATTCTCTCCTTGCTGTTCTGACCATTTCTCTGAGCATTAAGTGACAACCCAGGCACAGTTGGCTTAACAGCGTTTGGAAGCTCTTGTTGGAAACAATGTGTATTGTGTTGTCTGGCTGTGTTATAGGTCTTTTTTTGTAGAAGGGGAGACCTTTACTAGGGCCCATCGTCTGGATAAACATTTCCATTCTGTCTGGGCTGTGTTTAAGATGCTTCGTGCAAAGGCATCAATGTGTGTAGGCTGGTTATTGTAGGTGTGATCATTTCCTTGTTCGAGGGATCTTAGGTAAAACTAAATCTGAGATGGAAAACACAGGAACTGCTGACACACACGCAGACAAGCCCTGTGTTTGGTGCAAGAAGGAGATCGAATGCTTTGTCGTATGGAAACCTTAACTCCTTGATTGTAATGAGATCCCATGGGAACATGAGATCACGTGCATCACACGATCTCACCCGATCTCCTGCAACTCTCAGAGCCAATCACTGCTCCTGCTTCAGCTTTGTGCAATGCCTTTCTGAAAACACTGCATTTTCACAAACCCACACACAGTACAGTATCCATGATGCCACTCTGATGCTCTGAAGTTTGTGGTTAGTTTGCTTTTGTTTGTCCCGGCAGAAATGTCAATACTTACCAGTTCTTGTCCTGTTGAGGAAGCTTTATATATTTTTCATATTTAAAGTGGACCTATCATGCTATATTTGAATAATATAGTGTAGGACCATACCTTATATAAGGCATATTTATACTTTTTATTTTTCAAAATACCAAACAGATCATGCATTTTAGCCATTCCTCATTTCGCTCAATTTAACACTGTCTTTGCATGGGCTGATTCTGTGAGAACAGCACCATCTACAGGCCTGGCATATGTACTACAGCGTCTCCAGCGCTTTCGAACGGCAATGTCCGTGGCTGTCTCCTCCTGATTGGTGGAGTTGGCCCAATAGCCGTAGCGCCACTTCTGTGACATCAGAGAAGTGTTCAAATCTGGATCAGTCTGTATCAGATCCATTGCAGTCCCTTTTTAAGAGATTTGGGTATGGAGGAAAAGAGAGAGGGTTGTGTTTTCTGACACTTGGTGAGTTCCCTGGAACACCGGGGGCACATATTCGTGTATAAAAGACGTACAAAAGTGCATTTTGCATGATAGGTCCCCTTTAATTAAGTATCCTTAAGACTCATCACTTTTGGTATGAAAAAAAAAATACAACTTCATTTGGCTTTGCCTCCAGCCTGGCCTCTCCGTATTAAATAGAATAAACTTTCTAACTGACTGACTGACAAACACTACTCTATACACTGTTTATACTATCTTGAAACAAATCAACTGTCATTTTACCATCCTTTACCCACAGGTTAGTAACCACAAGTTTAAAGTATATTCATGATGACAAGACTGTTTTATATGTATCTATACAGAAAACACAAAGGCTGTTGTGAGGTTTTTGGTTAGGCTTGGTGCCGTCCCACCCTGTCCTCCCCCTGTGTCAGACCCTGCAGACCCCTGCAGACCCCTACAGCCCCTTTCAGATCCTCCTCACTTGTTCAAACAGCTTGCATCTGAACCTTATTCAACCCCACCTGCCTGACCTACAATCTGCCCTTCTTTTGATTTCCATCTCTCTGTAGTTTTCCGTCTGAGCAACCTCACTTGCACTGGAATTGCAACCCTTCATTGTTTTACTGTAACAGCATTTAGAATACAAGCCAATTATATTCTAATAATGTTTCATTTGGTGTATTTCTCCATAGTTTATTTGATCATCTCTAAACTTGCCGTCTAAGAAACATAAACCATAATTTGAACAGAAATAAATATGTTTGCCTTAATGTAGCACGCAGGCAGATACAGTGAAATCCTCAGCACTGGGGTGCGTTTTACAGCTGATTCCTGTGAGCTGACGGTTTTTTGGGCCTGAATTCAGCACACGGCTGGCCAGAACCAGAGCCAATCACACCACTACTCTCTCAAGAGCAGTAAGAATTTACCGCAGCTCATCTTTCAGCCCGCTCTACGAGTGGGTGGATGTCTAGCAGCAGCTTTCCTCCAAAGTCTTCCCCACTTGGATGGCATGGGAAAAACTGGGCTTTCCCCAATTGTCCTAAAATGAGTTTACTGACATTCGGAACAGCAGCAGTTATAATCTATCAGCTCCATACCATTTTAAATAGAGAAGAAATGGAGACGTGTCATATGTTTGAGCTTTTTTTATTTTCCTTACAGGGTTGTAGTTCAACAATGCAGAAGTTGATCAGGTCTGCAAAGCCACTGGAAAGTCTCTCCTGCCTTACTTCATGCTATTATTCCATGAGGTTTGTTTGTTTGTCTTTAGGGAATTAGTTTGAGCTTAGACCCACCGTAAATTGTGTTAAATACTGGCAGACATGTATTCGGAGTGAAAATGGAAGCACCCCCCGTTGTTTTACTGTAAAGGGCTCGATTTAAGTTTGGCAGTGGGCGACTGGAGTTTGACTGGCAGAGGCAGTTTGTCTGGCTCTAATGGGCTGGGTGATTAGCTGAACAACAAATGGACTGTAACCCATGAACATGTCTTATTCAGCTCATAATTGACAGTTGTAAACAGCTCTTTTTATGGTAGACTCTAAATGAGAAGCTAGCTGGAAGCCGTCATGCAGTCATGATAAATGGCACAGGAAATCTTTCAGCTGCTCGGATAGATTTCAGTTATCTGTACTAATCTATACTTTTTAATTAACATTGATTATGTGTAGCACTAATGTGGTTGTTTCCACCAATACTGACTAACAGTAAAGGGGTCATGATATATTGTTATTTCATACGTCAGTGCTGTCTGTGTCTCCTTATGCGTTCCCAGAATCCAGTGTTGACACTAATCTTGAAATTAAAATAATTCACTATAATTAAGGTGACACAATAGAACAAGAATCTTCATAAAAATTATTTTCCAGACTTTGCAGTAAACCACGTCCACATTACACGGGTACAGGGAGGCACACTTCAGACCTGAGTGCAGCTCCCTGCTAAAGCAGAGCATAATAACATAAGAGGCCCTAAAATTGCACTGTATGGGATGGAGATTTGGCCCCTATCCCAACATCCTGATAAAATAAATGTTGCCCGCTGACAGACAGTTTGGCTGACCCAGTTTTGATAAATTCCCAAATGTAAATTAAACCATAGGGCCATAATTGTGAGTGGAAGGAGGGTGAACAGTTTTGTCGAGTGGACGATGGTGAGTTATTTCCTGCATCTTCTTAGATACGGTTGTTTCCTCTCTTTTTTTTTTAGTAGGTCGGCTCGTGTTGGTTCTGCCACCCAGACCTCAGAGTGCTTCTCACCTCGGCAGTGGTCAGGGAGCAGCCTTTCCTGCACATTCCTGCGGTTGTGGAAGATAATTGCTGTGGTTTATGAGAGGGAGAGGCCCAGAAGAAACACTTCCACCAGACCTCGGTTGCATTCGTTTTTACTTCTCTCGAAACTGGGTCCGTCTCTTCCACACTGTGGCTCCCTATCTGCAGCTCGATACCATTCAACTGTTCTCTTAGGGCAAACGTATATGTACGTAGGAAATAGACTGTGAGAGTGCTGTACAGACGCCAGCAGTCTCATTGAACACTTCAGAGTTTCTCTTTAGCTAAATCTTTCTTCCTTGGCTCTCTTTTCCCATAATGGCTTACATTTAAATTCTAATCACTGTGCTTTGAAGGCAGCTCATTGTCTGCCAACATCTCATTACGTGACATACATGCAAAGAGACTTAGCAATGTTATTGTTGAACTTTGTGTGAGGTATTATAGAGCTGCTCATGATTACTTGTATCGAGGCCCACATTTTTGGCCCCAGATCAGTGCTTGAAGTAGGGGGTGTCCTGTACATACTCACCACTCACATGCTCTTCTTATTAACCCTCTTCCGAAGTTATTGATGACTGTCTGTTGTTAACCTTAAAAACAATTCCCATGTTCTGGATACAAGGTCCCAGCTTTTTCGGAAAAAAGCTGGGAAAGTTTGCCCTAGTATAATGATTTAATCTAACTTTAAATACCTGGACTGCAACTCACAGGTAACTTTCCATTTTCCGGAGCAGTTTCACGACTAATTTAATCAGAAGTGTGTGGAAATCAGTTCTATTTGAAGTTCACAAAGGGCGATTACTCTCAGAGTTATTAGATGTTTCCTTTAAACCAGACTCTTAAGGTTGCAGTTTCTCATAATGAAAGGTAATTGTATTTCTTTCAAACAGTTGCAGTATCAGTTTACTTAACTGTTCACGGGGTATCATCAGCTTATGTGGTTTCTCATGCTCAAAGTTGAGTTGTACATAAATGGCAGCAAGAATAATTTCTTATAATGAATCTAAAAGAAAGGTTACTGTGTGGTTCCTGGCGAGGTTCGTCAGTCATATCGTTTCTTTAGCTTAACTAATGCTCATTGAATTAAATCAACATTTTATATAGACATTTGTTTATATTTCACAAGCTTAAGTACAAAAAACCCAGATTCTATCGACAATATATTTTAATGATGTCTTAAAGGGCCCGTGTCATGCGTTTCCGGTTATTACCCGTCCCCTTGTGTGTTATGAAGGTTTTTATGCATTTAAATGGTCTGCAGAGTAAAAAAACCTCAAAGTACACCCTGTAGCGAGTAAAACTCTAACACAGAAAAGACCTGTCTATGCTGCCCCAGAACGCCTCGTTGGAGATTTTCCTTTTTCCATTGTTTGCTTCCTGGGTTCTGTGACGTGTCAACACCCAAATCAACAACAAATGACCGGATTGGACCAAATGGACCAATCCACGGAGCTCCTCACACACCAGGATCCCTTGGCTGGTAAACGCTGGTAATAGACGAGTTGGGATCGCGGAGAAATGCTCTCCGCAGACCCATTCTCACAGCGTTATAAACCTTTTTCTTACTCAATATCAAGCCACACTTATTGTTTTTATTTCAGCTGTGAGTGTTTGTGTGTGCTCAGGATGAGTTTCGCTTGTTCTCGCTGTATCGCCGACCCGGAAACCTGTCCGCTCCTCGCAGCAACGAGCCTCGCAACAAGCCTCGCAACGTCCAGACCAATCAGAGCACACTGGGCTCACAGGGAGGGGGGGGGCAGGAGCTCCAACAAGCCGTTTAGGACAGAGAGTGAATACCTGGTGAATACACATACTTTACAGAGATGCTGTATGAGAAACCAATGCGATTTGGAATTCTAGTATACCTCAACAATGGAAATATGATCAGTAGAAATGGCCATGGGACCTTTAAATAACATGTGAGAAAAATCTAAGAGTCATTTGATTTTGTGGTTGCCTTTAGGGAACGATCAACAAAGTCTCATCTATCAGCAGCTGAACATCCATGTTGTGTAATGACACTTTAAAAAGCCTCATTAAAGCCACCTATCTTTTCTCACCCCTGTTTTCAATTGGACATTCCTCAAACCCTCACCAGATACTGTACACAGGTGCACACAGGAGATAGAAGTCATTGTTGTGATGATACCGCAGGTCAGCCATCGGCTTCCAGTTTGAAAAGAAGCGTGTCGCGCATTACTCATTCAGCAAAATCACAGCTGTGTGTGTCTGTGTTTAAAGAATTACCGTGACTAGTTATTTTAATCACTTTTCACAAAGTTAGATAATTTTTTCTACAAACCATAGGAATCATTGGAGCAGCTGTACGTCATGTCATTACTGCTGTCACTCGTCTGTCAGCAGTAGTCCCTTACAAAGAGGGGGGGGAGTCACAGGAGAGGGTGACACTCTGGCCCTCGCTGACTGAGGAGGTTAATCATGTTTTCATAAACACACTCTGATGTGGTCTGCTTTGATTCGCCATGTTGTCCAAGCCGCTGACTTGCTGTGACGCCCGGCTCTGAGCTCACAGCAGGAGAGGACTGTGAGGAATGCTCTGGCCTGACATGTTGTGAGTAATTAACCCTGATTGATAAAAGATGAACTGCCCCTGCTGCTGCAGCACACACACACACACACACACACACACACACACACACACACACACACACACACACACACACACACCAAACACAGACACACACACTCTCAGACACAGANCTCACTGTTTTCTGTTCATACTAATTACTTTTTTTGAGTTGCTCCCGATGGCATGGCCAACGGTGTGTGAATGTGTTTGCATGTTAGTTCCTAGAGTAAGGTACACTGCTCTGTATGAATATGGGTGAATGACATGTAGTATGTAAAGCGCTTTGAGGGGTCGTAAAGACTGGATAAAGCGTTATATTAGCACAGTCCATTTACCATTTTACCATTTTCTATTCCCACATAAATATTGGAATATTATTTGGCACCCTGCTTATTTATTTTTTTATCAAACCGTGTCTTCCCAATCAATTTACATGCCACATTTCCATTGTCAACAGTCAACCAGTTGTAGTGCAGATGTGGCAGCTGTTCAGACGTATTAAATTATCTCTGAAGGTTTTATCACCACTGACATGATGTTGATGGTGTTTCAGACCCACTACTCCCCTCTCTGATAGTTTTCTCTCTACTTCAATTTTTTTGTCCGATAATTATTTTATTTGGCTGCTGAAATATTGAACACTGTTCTTGTTTATTATAACCCGGTCTTTATCTGATTCTGATTGTAGTCACTTTTAAGTGCGTGGTATTCTTCATTATTTCAGTACAGAATAGTATGCTCCCCATGAGCTTTTAAATGTCTATTCATTCGCCCAGCGACACACATGGTTCTTATCAAACCTCTCAAGACGTTTTAGACAGGAAAAGCTTTTATTAGAAAATAATGATACCATTTGATAGTTGTTCGTTCAAGGGCTGGCTCAGCCTTTGTGTTGTGTTGATCCATTTATTTAAGCATGAAGTTTACAATTGAAATTCAGTGGATTCTTTGTTTAATGATTGGTTTTAGGGCCACATTGTGATATCTGTGTTAACTTAATTTGTTCTCTTTATGCAGTTTCGTCTGGTGGTGAAGACAGCCCTAAAACTGCTGCTGGTGTTTGTGGAGTACACCGAGTCTAACGCCGCCCTGCTCATAAAGGCTGTTAATGCTGTGGATGCCAAAAGAGGTACGTTTACAGAAATGTTGGGATGTTAAAGCCAAAATCAGCAGACAGGGGAAACTGTCAAATGTTCTGTGGATATTACATCCAAAGATTTTTATTTGAATGTGGTTTTTCCACCTAAGAGGACATAGTTTACATATCACTGAAACATCACATCTGCATTAT
The DNA here is from genome assembly GCF_000735185.1 of Notothenia coriiceps. NCBI lineage: Eukaryota > Metazoa > Chordata > Actinopteri > Perciformes > Nototheniidae > Notothenia > Notothenia coriiceps. Next base: position 2,657,690 of record NW_011369947.1, read on the forward strand.
GAAAGCTGTTATTATCTGCTGTTCAAATTCTCAAGTGAAGTGAGATATTTCATTTATTATTTGAATAGTCTAAACGTGAAAAAGAAAATTCACATTAAGGGCTAATATTTAAATTAATTCCACGTATCAAGTCATCCATGGTGGCTGTATTGCTGTTCAGCTGACTGCAGATCACAGTCTACTGTTACACCGTTTTCAGATCAGTTGTCCTGTACAGCTCCAGAGCTATGCATGGAACGAGGCTTATTGAGAAAGATTGTAACTTCTGTCTGCAGCGGGGTTCAGTTACCTGCCGCTCTGAAGGCTCCACATTGTACTGTGAGAGGAGGCTGATCATTGGCTGTGCTGGAGTCAGGTATCCCTCTGTCTCAGCTCTTATCCCGTCACTTCTGCTGTTGCATAAGAAGACTGAACCTGATCCTCAGTCTCCTGATAAGATGGACTTGACTCTTGTGTCTGACACTCACAGCCGGAGATCGAATCGCCCCCGCTCTATTTTTCCTCAGAACGCTTTTATTGAGGCTATTGCAGACCATTTTGACTGCGTTTCTCTTTCTGGAGCCATGGGATGACAGCATTGTTTTTGTTTGGATTCCGGCTCCCTGTTGCAACTTCAAGGTTGCAATGTTTTTTATTTCTTAAAACTAGCCGATGGATTAGTTACGACTTTATTATTAATACAGGTATCTTTGTCATCAAGTGCGTCTTGAGTTTGTCTTGTGATACACAATGTGTTGCATGCCTTTTCTCTGCTGCAGGAACAAAACTGTGGTCAAACATCATGGAAATCCTGGAGGAGAAGGATGGAGTGGATACAGAGCTGCTGGTGTATGCGATGACACTCATCAATAAGGTAAGAAAACTACCTACAGTTCTTAGGTTCTTAGAACTATTGACTGTGCAGTATCATGAATATAATGAACCTGCCCAGTTGTATAGTGCACAGAGATATAGTTACACTGGAGACCAACCCAATATGAATGAAGTTTATTTGGATAGCATATCTGGCTACTGATTCCATTTAAATGTTTTCAAGGTTTGAACAAAACAAAAGTAATTGTACTCCCTTTCTGTCTCTCAGCCGATCCTTCTTTATTGTTTCAATTCACTTTCACAGTTAACCCAAGATATTGCAGAGCCAAGGTTATATCTTGTAAATGTTTTATTGAATGTGTTTCAGACGCTGGCAGGCCTGCCAGATCAGGACTCGTACTACGACATGGTGGACTGTCTGGAGGAGCAGGGTGTCGAAGCGGTGGCCCAGAGACACCTGAGCAGGAAGGGCACGGACCTCGACCTCGTAGAACAGTTCAACATCTACGAGGTCAGGAAGCCTAAACCGCCAAATGTTTCCATAACAACTAGCCTTAATGTAATATTAAAGATCATGTGTGTCATGGGTCACAGGGCTGCTGTTTGATTTATTTAGTTTATTTAATCTCTTTGTTTTGTTTCTGTTCTGATTGTATGTAAAGCGTCTTTGAGCATTAGGAAAAGCGCTGTAAAAATCCCATGTATTATTATTATTATCAGAGGTGGGAAGTAGTGGAGTACAAATAATTTGTTACTGTACTTAAGTACATTTTTCTGTTATCAATACTTTACTCCACTACTTATTTTTCTGACGACTTTTTACTTTTACTTCTTACATTTTTAACACAAACACCTGTACTTTCTACTTCTTACATTTTCAAAACAGGTTTGTTACTTTAGCTTTAACCTGCATTTGGTGGCGTGATCATTATTATTTAGAGTCATTGCGTGCCTATTGATTTGAACATGATCCATGTATCCATCACTTCCTGGTCTTCTCTAAAGAAGAGGGACCAATGAGAACTTTGTCATGTTGCCGTCGTTCAGCATCGAAACATTCATTAGCTAACAATGACATTATTGTTCTATTAATACAAAGGGAGGTCAGTTACTTTTTAAAACAGTTGGTAGTTATGGGTGCTTTTTACTTAAGTACATTTCAAAGCCCGTAGTTCTTTACTTTTACTTGAGTAAAGAAGTTTAGTCAGTACTTCTACTTTACCAGAGTATTTTTAAACACGATGTATCTGTACTTCTACTTGAGTAAAGGACGTGTGTACTTTTGCCATCTCTTATTATTATTATTATTATTTGCTCAGTTTTTTTTGTGATGCTTTCTATCCAGATCACTCTCCGCCACGAGGACGGAGACGAGGAAACCCAACTGCCTCCCAGCGTCCGCAAGGAGCGCCGGCGGGCCAGTGTCGGGGGAACCAATGAGAAGCGAGGCCTGGAGAGAAGACGCAGCCGGAGACATTCGCTCCAAAACAGCAGAGGCCACGCTTCCGCCCCAGCATCTCCCAGCAGCCCTCATACTCCCGCAAGCCGCTTCCTGCCCTTCGGTGGCCAACGTGTTGAAGACATCAGTGAAAGGTGAGGCGGGGGGGAGGACAGAGAGAAATGGAAAAGTGGAACATTGTCAAGAGAGAAATTAAATGTTATCTTTGCTTCCATTTTAGCTTGACCTAGGTCTGATCCTGGTTATAAAAGGTTCAGCCAGGAGGGTTTGTTTTGATCTTTTTATATTTAGAGATACCTGCAACTAAAATGGAATCCCAAATTCTCCCTGCTCCGTGGAGTATTACTCTGTTTCATAGGAAACAGCTTGACTGCAAGTGTTGTATTATATTTCAGCCTTGGAGAGATGTGTCTATTCTCTCTAGAGCCAAAGCAGATAATTTAATTATATAGTAATTTTAAAGAACAGCCAAGACGAGATCCTTGCTGCAAAGTGACATTTGAATTAATTTCCCCACTGTCAAAGACATTCTCCTGCCACAGATGGAAATAGGAAGCTTCTGTAAACACACGATATGAGCTATCTGCTCTCAGTCTCAAGTCATGCTTCCTTCAGTGGGAATTCATTAAACTCCACAATGCCATCTGTTTTATATACAACACAACTTTGTGACTACACTAACTCAGAAAAACCACATTTGGTGATTCAGGCAAATTGCGATCTTATTTAATTGTGCAGTAGCTCCAACTATGTCCTATAAAAGCTTCAGAAAAAGTTAGTCATACAGTCCTTCTTTATGGAAGTCATGTTAACCATGCATTGCACTTTTTATTAAAGGTCACACGACGGAAAACAAAAACATGGCGTGATTTTTAAACTAAGAATGATATGCAGCCTTTCTTTTTGTGTTTCAATCCCCGACTGATTAATGTCTGGCCTAGTTCAACATAATTAAATCACCTATCATTAATCACGCGTTTTTAAAGTAGCAGTAATATTTCTGGTAGCACTCAGGTCTTAAGGTATACTTAAATTCAGTCTAGCAGGTCATATGATACCAGACTAGCTTCTTCCAGTCTACCACAGGAAATCCTAGCCGCCTTTGAAGATCACCAGAGTCCATATTGTTAATGAAATCCAGACAACCAAGAGGGATCCAAAAAGCAAAGTGGACACAGACTCGTGTTTTACGATGTATCCCTGACTATCAGCTCAAACACACAACATATTTCTACATCTCCAACACTTGTTATTGAATGTAATACTTTTTCCTCAATTAAAATCACAGAGAGACCTTTCAAACCTAACACTTGTTGCACTAATGCTGCCATATAAAATACACTTGAAAGTAGTTTTAACTGTTGGCCTTGCATGTCTAATATTCATTTTTGAGATGTTGTCTTTGACTATTGTCAAAATCCACTAACCTTCTCATACATTGTTCAATGTTTGTCTCTCTTCTTCTACTTCTAATGCTTTTTGACAAGCATGTTTTTAAGTGTTTGTCGTTTCTGTGTGTTGTCTTGCCCGGGCTTTTCCTCTACTCTGTGTTTTCATATTGTCTCTGTCCAAATTCTCTCCCCTCTCGCCTTACCTCCTTTCAACCCTCGACCCCTCCTCTCGCTACAGAGAAGAGGATGAGGAAGAAGAGGAGGAGGAGGAAGGAGAGGAGGAGGAGGAAGGAGAGGAGGAGGAGGAGGATGAGGAAGAGGAAGAGGAAGAGGCAGATGATGAAAGTCATCCAGTCACTGAGTCCTCTAAACAGGGCGCTCACAGGTATTTTAGGTCAAGCTTGATTTCCCATTTCCCTCATATATTATCTCCCAGCCATTTGTAAGTATTGTCCTCCCTCTCTCTTGTATTTTGTCATCCTAGTGCGGCTCCGGCTGTAGCAGACACTCCTTACATGTGTTTGAACTTAATGTGTATGACCAACATCCTCCCTAAAGCCAGTGACCAACCAGGACAGAGAGAATGTCTCAGCAGGACGTCCTCTCCCGTGTCCATTGCTCCTAAAAAGAGGAGCGTTAGTCTCCGGCCACCTGACTGTGTCTCCCGTAGAGTGCCAGTCTCAGCGCAGCCTCGGTGTCAATCGGCCCCGGCCTCAGCCCCCTTTCCTCCCCCTCCCCCCCGACCTCTCCCTCCGTCCCCTGACTTGAACCAGAGCCAGGTGTCTGTCGGGGCTGAGGAGAGTGAGAAGGGCCAGGACAGAGAGAGGCGCTGCAGGTTAGAGGGCAGGAGCCACAGTTCGTCTGCTTGTTTTTTACCGTTACCCCTTTAAAACGTGGTCCTTCCCATCACCGGTGTCTGTGTCCCTCACTGTATCAATCAAATCAAAGCATTTAAGGAATTTAAAGTATTATAAGTCACAGACACTTTCTCTTAGTAATGCATGTTTTTGCAGAGCGCAATAGAAACGTGATAGTCTGGACATAGCAGAGCGTATCCATGATGCATCCAAGCACAAATGATTCTTTATTCTCAGTGCAATGGACAATAATAAGTGATTCAGTTAAAAATAATTGATTTATTTTTAATAAACACTTTTTGTTTAGCCTTCTAAATGGCACAATGAATCAGTAAGACTAAAAGAGATATTGTCTTCTTGCCCCTGTCAAGTTTGTTGTTGTGTTGTCTTCCAGCACACTTACCTTCTGCTGCTGTCTCACTATGTTGCTTTTCTGACTAACATTTAACTGTTTGATCCTTGGAGTGTCTCCCCTGACTGCTACTTTCCTCTTTTTCTCACTTCCATCTCCAGCCTGAGAGATACAAACACCTTTCCTAAATCTTACACAACCAGAAAGCCTACCTGGGCTGAAAGGTAAGGCCAGGTGTAAACAGGTCAAGATTAAAAGAGCAGGGACAAGATATAAAATGTTTTTTTTGTGATTTACATTAAAGGGGAAGTAGTATAATTATCTTCAGTGCTTGTGCACATACAGTTGCAAGAAAAAGTATGTGAACCCTTTGGAATTACGTGGATTTCTGCATAAGTTGGTCATAAAATGGAGGAAGCCACTGCTGTCCAGAAAAAACATTGCTGCACGTTTGAAGTTTGCAAAAGAGCACCTGGATGTTCCACAGCACTACTGGCAAAATATTCTGTGGACAGATGAAACCAAAGTTGAGTTGTTTGGAAGGAACACACAACGCTATGTGTGGAGAAAAAAAGGCACAGCACACCAACATCAAAACCTCATCCCAACTGTGAAGTATGGTGGAGGGAGCATCATGGTTTGGGGCTGCTTTGCTGCCTCAGGGCCTGGACAGATTACCATCGTCGACGGAAAAATGAATTCTCAAGTTTATCAAGACATTTTGCTGGAGAACTTAAGGCCATCCGTCCACCAATTGAAGCTCAACAGAAGATGGGTGATGCAACAGGACAACGACCCAAAGCACAGAAGTAAATCAAAAACAGAATGGCTTCAACAGAAGAAAATACGCCTTCGGGAGTGGCCCAGTCAGAGTCCTGACCTCAACCCAATTGAGATGCTGTGGCATGACCTCAAGAGAGCGATTCACACCAGACATCCCAAGAATATTGCTGAACTGAAACAGTTTTGTAAAGAGGAATGGTCCAAAATTCCTCCTGACCGTTGTGCAGGTCTGATATGCAACTATAGGAAACGTTTGGTTGAGGTTATTGCTGCTAAAGGAGGGTCAACCAGTTATTAAATCCAAGGGTTCACATACTTTTTCCACCCTGCACTGTGAATGTTTACATGGTGTGTTCAATAAAAACATAAAAACATATAATTGTTTGTGTGGTTTTAGCTTAAGCAGACTGTGTTTGTCTATTGTTGTGACTTAGATGAAGATCAGAACACATTTTATGACCAATTTATGCAGAAATCCAGGTAGTTCCAAAGGGTTCACATACTTTTTCTTGCAACTCTACATGTTGGTATCTGCAGTGCCTACCAACCCACAAACTGTGAGATATGTCAACCCAGACAGTTGTTTAGGCTGCCTAAGAAAGACAACATGGGAAACAACAAGCCATCCAGATTCCCCCCCAAGGCTTGAGAACATCCTTTAGAGACAGAAACCGTTTTTTAAACATTAAAGTATGCGAACATGTTCTAGTAGAAACTCAAAACACTATTATGAACTTAACAATCACTTTATTCGTTTCAGTCTGTCTGAAAGCCGAGTTGAACACTAGTGTGTTTTCAATTATTGATTATATCATCTTTGTTAGCTATTTTTATTTGTTGTGAAACTGTTCTAGGACTGAATGTGCAGTTCACTCCGATCCCATTCAACACAACAAGAACAAGGCCTCGGAGAAAAGAGTGGGTTTAGTGAAAAGATGCATTTATAAAAGATAGTCTGCATACACAGACATGGATGAGCAGTACACCTGCAGATACCATTCAGACTTTGATGACACAGCTTTCCTCACAGGAAAGCTATTCAGATCACATGGGAGAGGTGCTTAAGAGCTCTCAACACAGTCATATCTCAGTGTAAACTATTCAGCAGTATGACATTGGAATTCACATCACATCACAGGTTCCTCAAATGTTGTCCATCCTTCTCTGTCTTTCAGTCAAAAATGTCTTATGAGAGAACAAGGCATTTATTTCAACCTTCCTTTCACAGGATCAGTGCCAATGGCAGTCCATACCCTGGCAGGCACCCCCCTCCCACGTCACCCAGCCAGCGCCTCACCAGTTCAGCTGCCTCCACACCAGACTCCAAATCAGTTGACAGGTTGGCATCTGAACTTTTCCACAGCCAACGCAGAATACTAAGTCTTTATGGCTGATTATTGTACAGTAGCTCACCCAATCTGTAAAGCTCTCCTTTGAACTCATTTGAAAATACCTAAATCAGGGGTGTCCAAATTGCAGCCGGCGGACCATTTTGAATCGGCCCTCATCAAATTCAAAATGAAACTTGTGCTTGTCTAATAGTGTACTTCTTAAATATAAATGTAAAATATATTACACAGTAGTATTCGTGTGTTCATAAGACCACTTTTCAAATACATTCAGTCAATTCAAGTTGGAAACATTTTCTAACATATCTTAGTTGATAAGAAAAAAGCCCAATGACTTATATCAAGCTTGAAATACACCCTTCCTATTTCTCCTTATTATAATCAATCTGAGGCCAACACTCACAAGCATCATTGTCCTACATTTGATTGATTACGCTAACTTACAACTGAACTTATGAGGCCGAACCACGCCCCTTAGCTGTGATATAATGAGCATATACCACGGCCTGTCGTGAGCTATTGCTTAAATATACCTCTAGTGAGCGGCCCAGCCCTCCGTATATTTGTATGTATGTGGCCCTCGGTGAAAAAAGTTTGGACATCCCTGACCTTAATCAGAACTCAAACCAATCACTTATTGTTTGCTGATGTTATCACATATATCCTTTTTCCTTTAGACCTGCTTTAGGGGGCTTGCTAACGTCTTCACATAGACAGCATCAGGAGTCTCTGTCTGCGGAAAGAGAGCGAAGACGTTTGGAAAGAGAAGAGCGACTGCAGAGAATCGAAAGAGAAGAGAGGAACCGCTTCAAGTTAGTCTCCATAGTTACCATATGCAGCTCTACAGCCAATAAATGTTGGAACAAATCATCATGAAAAATGCACAAATCTCAAGTCTTTTAAATGCTTGAGTGCCATTTTTTGTGAGGATCATTGGAAATACTAAATCAAGGCACAGGCATTTGTTGTTTTGTCCTACCTTTTTATGATTTAATTTCCATCATTTTTAGTAGAGCAATTTAAATAATGTATTCATGCACACAGTGAATATCCTAAATCCTTGCTCCGTGTCTGTGTTTCTTTCTCAGTAAAGATTATGTAGAGAAGAGGGAAGAAGCAAGACACGCCAGAGAGGAGAGGTGAGTTTCTAGAGTGCATGGGTTCACATGGATCACATAGTAAGGCTGCACTTGTGAAGGTAGATCAAACAGATCAAGAGGCCCGTAAATGCTTTGAGATCCTATTTAAAAATTGACAGCAGATGGAAAGCTTCTGTCTTATTTATAGGTGTCAGAGCCCCTTAAGGCCTGCTCACTATTAAGACGTCCCGAAGTTGACTGGACAAGTGTGTAATTGGGGTTTGGCATGGATGTGCTCCAGTTATCTCCCTCTGAGCATGTCTGAGTGTGAGTGTGAGCACTCTATGATTTATAGCTCATTCTTATGCCCTTACCTTTTTCAACCCTGTAAAGAATGTGAGATCATTTAACACCAGCCAAAAATGTTGGACAGCACTTTGGCAACGGAGGATCTCCTTTTTAATCATTTGACTCCCTGAGTCATCAAAAATAAATCATCATAAATTAAATGCTTCATAATAATCTTTGGAGTGTGTGAATAAGAGAGGAATAAGACAAACATATGTCAAAAGCACACATATAGGCTATAACTCTTTGAATCCTGAATTCATTTTTCATCACACATGCACATATCTTTAAAGTGTTATCTTTACAGAGGATTTTTCAGGGCAATTTATCAATGTATTTAAATTCCTGTTACAGAATGGGCATGGTATACATTTTTGTTCCAGCCCTAAAAGATATGTTCAGAGATGTTAACTTTTAGAATAAAGCTTTATTGCAGTTCAATCTCTAAATGTTATATATTTGTATTTGTACAATGCAATTTACTATAGTTTCAATAAAGTTCCATTTTGTCCCTATTTGGTCCATTACAACTAATAATACATGGTTATTAAAATATACTGTACAGCCTTCAGTATCATAAAACCACAATACACCCCAAATATAAAAAGTACAATACAACACACAATATAACCATCCACTTAAAGGTGGGGTAGGTAATTTTGGAGAAACCAGCTCGAGTGCGCTAGAATTTGAAAATACACAGCCGGAAAAGATCTGCCACTTCCTTACAGAGCCCCTCCTCCAACACACACACACACAACACCGCACACACCGACCCGTCGTCGTCCCGTTTCAAGTAGAAATAGTTAGTCCCATTAATGAGTGTGTACAGTCCGGTCTCGGTAAGGAGGGTCAGGAGAGGAGCCGACACTCGAGTCTCGGCGCGCAGTCTCGTCAGTCGCCGAACCGTGTTGTGACCGCTTAGTTTCGTCTGGGTGTAGTCTCACACAAATACTTTTGTACTAATTGGAGGAGTCAGTCGCTCCCCGGTCTCACAGTGGGAGTAGGGCACTGGGGTGGAGAAACATTCCCCTGAATGACGACTTCTGCTCACGTCGTCATTAGCTGTACTGCATGGACGACCGAGGTTACTAAAGGATACCAAACATCTTTTTTAATAGAATTGAAACACTTTTCCTAAGGTGATTGATCAGGGCCATTAAGAAATTGGGTCTGTGTGTGTCGACACTAAAACGACTTACTCATACGGCTGTGGAAGAAAAGTTTGAACCTCCGGCTACCGGACGTGGGACCGACCATAGTGTGTTGTTACTGAATAGATAGAGGACACACGTGGACACATGTCAATAGCCCCTCCCAAACTCCTTACAGGTTAACTGTGGTGCCCCACTCGTGTTTGTCTATCCACCCGAAATTACTCCGAAAAATTTCACAGTAATGTAGTTGTACCTACAAGCTCGACGACGAATCTACTCTAGAAACAACTAGCAGAGGGATTCCGTTGGTGTTTTAGTTTAGTGAGAATCTAAAAGAAGTGGACAATAAATTTCCAGGGTCACCGGGAAAGAGGACTAGTATAAAAGGTAACAACTCCATATTCAATCTTTAAGGTTAGCGTAACCAAAGAAGTATGTCGTAGAGACATTTCATACACATAAGTGAGTCCAAAGTGAGAGACGAGGATTGCCGACAACCTCGAGGCCGGGGGAGGGACACTCGGGTCACACCGAGCTACGGTGCCCCGTCCCCGTCCGCGCGCCTCCGCTGCCAAAAGGCCCAGCCGCTAGTCGCTCTTGTTCCTTTGAGTAGGACTCGTTGTTTTACACACACACACACACACACACACACACACACACACACACACACACACACACACACACACACACACACACACACACACACAGGCATGCACTCATGCATCCACCCACTCACACACTCTCACGCACCATGCACAGACATCAGCTGCACCTGGGAATTTTGGCTTATCTACCGCATATTCACAATGTTCATGCCCCTCTAGAGAAGAGGAGGGGGAAAATATATGACAGAATCTGCAGGCTCTCATCATAACCAGTCTGAAGAAACATGGCTCAAGGAGATTAGATCTTACTCTCAATAAGCCTTTTTAAGTCATGTATCTAGTTTTCGGTCAAAGATTGAACTCTGCCTGTCCATTTGAAGTTTTTCCCCAAAATTTCAACAGTTGAAAACACACGGTGTGTCAGCTGTAGCAGCCCAGCTACTCATACGTCTTGGAACTTGATTAGCACAAGCATCACCTTTTCTCACTTTTGAAAGAGAACGTTCTCTTAGGTATTACCCCCTATACAAGACAGCTTCTGCCAAGAAATAGTCAAACAGGCCTTCCAAAAATGTTCCATTTCGATGTGTTCACATGTTTATACTGCTATGCTTCCACCCCCCATGTCAGCCAATGTATCACCTACAGTTTCAGTGAGTTCAAGCTGAGCTCATCCTGTTGCTGTGGTCTTTTGTGTGCATGCATTAACTCTCTAAGGATGGCCACTGAGATGCTGTTAAAATAAAAAGGCTCCATATTTAAAGGCAGCTTTTGTCTGTTTCACTTCTTTCCAGCAGTGTTTGACCCCCTTCCCCCATTTCCTACTTTAACAGAAGCCCTACACAGTTATGGCCCCCAATAGGGACCCCTTGGCTCTTATTATGTTTTTATTTATGTATCCTGTTATAGATGGAAGTCATGTCAGCATACAGTGAGGTACTCAACTCAAATATTTTTCCTACAGTTGTGTCTTCTGACTTGAGTGGACCCTTTTTCTTTTTTTTGTCTTTTCCCAATTTTTTGGTTGATCCAGCAACTATAGTTTAGGACGTAATCATGATGGGCAGAGGAATATTAATGTTATTGTGTGCTCGTTTATACATTATGACGTGACAACCACAGCAAATTCTTTAAAGAATCCACGGTAACCCTAACCCGACCCTGTTTGACAAGGTCCTCTTTTCAAACATGAGGGATGGGCTGAAATCATTATGTCAGAGTACACAGGGAGCTTCGGGCAAGTAGGGGCAGGTGTATGTCGTATTAGACTTGGCTCTCGACCGCTCTTGCTCTCTCTCAACCCGTAACCAATATAGTAGATGATGGTAAAAAAAAAAAAAAAAAAAAAAAAAAGAATGAAAAATGATTTGCTCGATGGGAACAACATCTTTGGTTCTTTTGCTTACTAGTTAATGAGAGTTACTTTTAATTAAGAGTTTCGTACACTTATTGAACGCACTATCAGAACAGACCCAACAGAAAAGTTAAACACCGTTATATGTTTTGTAACTGGAATAACCTGGTCTACTGNAAACGCACACATGACCAATGAGGGCACGAGATAAGTTTGTGCACAGATGGAAGGCTGACAGGCAGGTAGGCCATCCAGTTATTTTAGCCGGGCCGGCTAAAATGATTGGTCGTGCTTTTTACAGCGCCACGGCTTCCACAGATGACATTTTTTTATGGATTTTTTGTCAAAGCACTTCAGATATTCATTGCTATCGGGATGTTAAGAGCATTCCATGGAATATACTGTAACAGAAAGTGTATCTCGAGCCGGTTTCTCAAACTTACCTACCCCACCTTTAAGTTATTTGTTACAATTAGCAAAAAATGTGTACGTTTGCATGTATGTTTCTATCAGACTATACCAAAACTATTAAATGGCTGAGGTGAAAGCTTTTACAACCAAAGAGCATGCATCTAAACGAAGACGTCTGAAGGCTATATTTAATCATTGCAGGTACAAGGCCGTGGAGAGGCTAGCCTCAGAGGAGTTTGAGCGGGAGCGCCCCAGGGTGCCAACAAGAGGACGAACAGAGATCACGTTGTGTTTGAGTCCCAACCCTGTGAGCCGCTCTGTGTCCCGCTGTACCACTCCTTCGTCTATCATCTCACAGGAAGACACTGCACAACAAACGTCAGGTAACTGGTGTTTGGTACCGTTTATTCATCATCATTACCAGAGTTATACAAGCATGGCGGACACAGTGCACCTGTCACACACACTGGGCTTGGCAACACTTGATGATTTTCATAAAGAAATTAGATGCAGCTGCATTACACTCTAGAAACATGTGTTCAATGTTATTTATGTTATTTATTTTCTACGCTTTTGTATTTGTAATTATTTGCTTGACATGCTGCTGTATTTAAAATAATCAATAAAGTATATCTTATCTTAAATACAAATCAAAATGTATTAACACATTAAACAGGGATAGAGTAGGAAGGTAGATACAGGTATTTTGATGTTGTTTGCATGTGTGTGCTGATGGAGATAACCTCATTGATGTTAGGATCTAAAGTGCTTGTATCTTTCAATATTACATTAATTTGTTTTTTCTAAAACATATTTATTTGTTAACAACTTAAACAAAGCTTGAATTGAACCTCTCTCTTTCTCAGCTACACAGCTTGTGTTTTACAGAGTGTGTACGTTCTATGGTCATTAGCCATGATAACAGAATTTGATGATTGCTTTGTGAACTATTTCTACAGTCTGGAAATGCAAAGTCTCTCGGTGCAATTAAGGACATGTCAGGAAGCAATTTAAAACCGTTTCATTATAAACAAAAACATGTTCTGATCAGATAATATAAAGGCACATAACTGTACCTCGAGTAACATTGTTTTCCACATTGTTTGGATTTCTCTTCCAGGAACCAAACGTATCTCAGAGCCAAACCTTGACCCGCAAAGCAGACCCGAAAGTCTAGCGCCAGAGTTAACAGTACCAGAACCTCCCCCCGAGCCAGACACCCAGCAGACTGAGAAAGAGTCGCCTGCAGAGACAGAGGATGTTGAAGAGACTGAGTCCCAACAGAATGTTGAGCCAGAGTCGGCGTCAGATGAACAGTCAGGAATAGAGACAGAAAAGAGGCCGGAGCAGGAGAAGCTTGAGGAGCAGACGCAGTGTGTGGATGAGGTAGAAGCAGAAGAGGAAGTGAAGGAAGTGGAGGTCGTAGATGTAGCAGAGGAGGGACAACCAGAGGTGGAGGTGAATGTGGAGGAAGAGCAGCCGACGGAGAGGGATGTAGAAGACAGTGTACTGCTGAGTGAGAAGGAGAGACAGAACGAGGAAGTGAATGAAAAGGACAACTGCTCCGCATCCAGCATCTCCTCCACAAGTAGCACTCTGGAGAGGGAGGAGCGGGAGGAGAAACTCACCAACGACATCGAAGCAGGTATGTTCCATGCTGATTTCAGAATCAGAATACCTTTATTCGTCCCGCAGAGGGGACATTTACATTTGTCACAGCAGAACAGAGCCAAAGACAGCTTAATGTTAACCAAGAAGCATGCATTAAAAAATATTAAAGACAACAAAATTAAAAATAATTACACAATTTACAAAATACACATCCTGTGACAGTCCTGAAGATATCAGAATCAGAAACAGGTTTATTACCAGATAGGTTTACACATACGAGGAATTTGACTTGGTGTCGTGGTGCATACATAAAAGTAAAGGAAGAATTCAAAACACAGGTAGAGAACTAGAAAAATATTTATAATAATACAAAATATAGTAAAATATAACAGTATTTACATTGGAATGGAATAAAATATGGAATACAAATCGGCAGTAATAAAAAAAAAAACGAAAACAGATATTGTTGTACATTGTGTGCATTAATGTAATGCATAGCAGCATATAGCAGCCAGGTATATATTGCACAGTTATTAACGTCACATTTTATTCACTTACTATCATAATCGGCTACCTATATTTCTCCCATTTTCTTAAATGTGTGTCTGTATCAACAGGCCAGTGGACCCAGTGCATTAAAGACGCAGATGTGAACGACCAGTGCAACAAAATACTCAACAGCAAGCGCTTCATGCTGGACATGCTCTACGCTCAGGCCACAACCAGCAAGGATGAAGAGAATGTAGCAGAAACGGAGAAAGAGAACTGTAAATGTGAGAAGGAGGCAGAGGTGGGCGACTCCTCTGTGGCTAGCCTGGCCAGCAGGATCTCCACACTGGAGGCTCACAGACAGGCCAGGGAGGAAAACGTGAAGAAAATGGAGGTGGGGCATCTGGACAACCAGGGCAATGTGCGAGCAGTGGCAGAGAAGTTTGGCGATCTGGTCAAAGGCCTGACATGTCCTCCGGAGGTGGAGGCCTCTAAAGAGCAGCAGCAGACAGACAAATCATCAACGGCTGCCACGGCAACCGCACCCCCCAAGAAAGAGTCGGACTATATTTGGGATCAGCTGATGGCCGAACCCCGGGAGCTGCGCATCAAAGAGATGGACTTCACGGACCTGAGGGACGAGGACGACATGGACATTTTAGATATGGACAGTCTGATGGGCTCAAGTGACGGCC
>NW_011369947.1:2672477-2721983 GCF_000735185.1 Notothenia coriiceps
CCCCATTCATGCCCCCTCTCCCCCCGCCCTCCCCCCAGCTGAATCGAGGGGAGATGCCTCTCTTCCAAAAGAAGAAGAAGACCATCCGTCTCTTCTGGAACGAGGTGCGTCCCGTGGACTGGCAGTGTAAGAGTCATAAATTCTGTAAAGAGTCCCTCTGGTCCAAACTGGAGCCAGTCAAAGTGGACACATCCAAACTGGAGCAGCTGTTTGAGTCCAAGTCCAAGGAGCTGCCTGTCACTAAGGTAAATTAGCGCTGTGCTGTTGTAACAGTAGACCCATGTAGTATTACTGTACACTCCTGGTATTTGGCACCATTTTAGAAAGGATTGTTTTTGATTTTAGTAATCTTTTTTGGCTCACTACTGTCCCCCTGGGTGGCATTTAGAATGGTTGAGGTCCCACCACAACCACACTTTACCAGGGTAAACAAGCTAAATCTATAGCGAAGGATATTATATATTATTATTACTATAATGGTGAATAGTGTGCAAATTAGTTGTTCATTTTGTGGTAAAGGCTAATCAGTCCTGCGCTAATGTGATGCTGTTTTGTATCTCTCATAGAAAGCAGCTGTTGATGGCAAACGACAAGAAATCATCGTCCTGGGTTCAAAACGCAGCAACGCTATAAACATCGGCTTGACTGTCTTACCTCCTCCTCGCACCATTAAGACAGCTATCCTCAACTTTGATGAGTACGCACTGAACAAAGAGGGCATTGAGGTGAGTATCTAAATTGCTAAGGCACTGTCTAGTCTCTCGTATACAAACACTTAAAGGGGACCTATCATGCAAAATGCACTTTTGTACGTTTTTTATACATGAATATGTGTCCCCAGTGTTCCAGGGAACTCACCAAGTGTCAGAAAACACAACCCTCTCTATTTTCCTCCATACCCAAATCTCTAAAAAAGGGCCTGCAACGGATCTGATAAAAACTGATCCAGATTTGAACACTTCTATGACGTCAGGACGGTGGCGCTACGGCTATTGGGTCAATTCTCCACCTATCAGGGGAATGTGGGGTTGGGCCACGGCCGGCCATTGCCGCTCGAAAGCGCTGGAGACGCTGTAGTACATATGCCAGGCCTGTAAGTGGCGCTGTAGTCTGCCACAAAAGCAGCGAAGAAGACTTCCCGCGCATGGTTGCCATGGTTGCCCTTCTGTTTATTCTCCGCTGTGGCTCTCTTTCTCCCTCCCCGAGGCAAGCGTTTGCGCCTCCCACTGCTGTAATTCAATGCAATCCCTCCCCGTCGAGGCAAGCACTGTAATTCTCTCCGGTTAGCCCACCAGCAGATGACAAACACCCACCTCTCCGCCTCTTCCAAGGAACAAGGGGACCGTGCGGCAGAGTTTCAGCCAGGTTTTCTTTCGCCGGTCAAGATGTCCGTTAAAGTTTAAATCTTCCGGACAAAATTTGAAAAGTGCCAGTCAAAGGTCTTCTTTGTTATTTATTGAGCTTTAAAACAAATGAATAACGACTCTATATAATAATATAATAAAACACGGAGGACGGAGATCTATTTTTCTCCCCGCTGCAGCCCAGCAGCTGATCTCAAAGCATGCTCCCCTCTCCTGCAGGGGGGCGTGGTCAGCTACAGGGGGCGTGGTCAGCTACAGGGGGGCGTGGTCAGCTGCAGCTCACAGAATCAGCCCCCTGCAAAAACAGGGCTAGATAACAGCAAATAGAGCGAAATGAGGCATGGCTAAAATGCATGATCTGTTTGGTATTTTGAAAACAGAAACGTATAAATATACCTTATAAAGATATGGCCCTACAATATATCATTTAAATATAGCATGATAGGTGTCCTTTAAAGCTCACTTGAATGACATTTACTCATCACACCAAAATACACTGATGGATTTCGGAAGGGATTTAACTTTTTCTATATGGGATGGCCCAAAGTGTTGACATTTAGAGTGATGTCCTGGCTGCACAGCTGGCTGTCCGACTGTTTTCATGTTATAAATCATATGATGATTAAAGAAGAGCTCCGCATGCACATTTTGAGTTTTTTTTTAAAAACCATACTGCCGTTTTTTCAGTGGATAACGATTAATGTTGCATCCCTTTGGGGTAATATAACCTGTAGTTTCAAGAGTTTCACCTTGAGTTCACTCTTAGAATAAAGGAGTATTAATCCCCACCTTTTGTCCCCGGAGATCCTTACAGACATACTAAAAAACAAAGGGAGGTTGAAAGTTCAGATGTCGTGCAAGTTTGTGGGAAAAATTGGAAACATCTTAGATAAACACGCAGAGAAATGTCTAAATTAATTTGTTTCTTCCCCCCTATGATATACTCCCTGACATATTTTGTAAAAATGTATCTTAGGAGTTTCATAGGTAGACTTGATGAATGATCCTTAAAGCCTGTTCCCTTCCCTTCCCCTCCTCTTGTTTCTTCCTCCCTCTCCTAGAAAATCCTGACGATGATCCCCACAGAGGAGGAGAAGCAGAGGATCCAGGAGGCCCAGCTGGTCAGCCCTGATATTCCCCTGGGCAGCGCCGAGCAGTTCCTCCTCACCCTGTCCTCCATCACAGAGCTGTCGGCCCGCCTGCAGCTGTGGGCATTCAAGATGGACTATGAGCTTCTAGAGAAGGTGAGACACGTGCCTGTAATACAGTAAAACAATGGAAAACTATGGATCAGGTTTATTGGGCAGTAGGTTTACACATACTGTTGAGAAATATATTTTCCTATGCCTCAGCCTTTTAACCAGTTTATCCCTCTACTCCTATAGTCAGCGTTCAGGCACGCGACCTCGGTTGCCACCTTCTCTCTTCCCTTGAGAATAGTTTTGTCTAGAGCTAGATAAAGACTTGGGATTTGGGTGACCTTCAGAATTGGTTAGGCAGGAGCTGTGTCACTTGGTGGCTTCAGAAAATGTCTTTGTCAACTCTCTAACGTAACTTCAAACTCATCTTCAGTGTCTGCCGTCAGGATTCGAGCTCTCCTGTTTCTCATTGTGTTTCGAGTCCTTGCTCAAGAAGTTTCCATTACACATACAAGCTATATGCTCTGGTGTATAATGGTGCATACATAAGTACATTAAGTGAATTTAAGCTTTAAAATAGGAGCAGCAAAACGATTGTTTATAAGTAATATAAATATACAAAAAAGGAAATACAATAGGATTATGAAAAATGTCTGTGTAAAGAAAATATGTGCAGTATAGTAGTATCTGAAAGTGGAAGAGGTGTGTAGTTTTGAATAGCTACATTTGCAAAATATTTAGAGGAATGGGCAGACCGATGATTGATTATTTCATCATGTGTTAAAAGAAAATATAGGGTAATAGGGTATTGTGATGTAAATATACATAATGTATAAGAATTACAGGATGTGCTCATCTAAATGTTTTGAATGGCAAAATGCTCAAAACAAAACGTTTGATGGTTACATATAAAATCTGTGTGTACTGTGCATTGTTATCAGCAAAATGAATTGACAAAAATAAGTAAGAGTAGCTAATGTGCTTCTGAACTTCCTTTCATGCTCTCAGGAAGTGGCCGAGCCTCTGCAGGACCTGAAGGAAGGGATGGACCAGTTAGAGAAGAACAAGACTCTCCGCTACATCTTGACCACATTGCTGGCTATTGGCAACTTCCTCAATGGCACTAATGTGAGTAACCTTCAGGACGTATACGGCCGAGAGGTTCCTCTTCTTTCACTCCCTGTGTGTCTTTTACTCACTTCCTCCATTTCCTCCCACGCTCCTCCTCCCCCCAAATCCTCCGCCAACATATTTATTTGGCAAGGATAACAGTGGACTCTCTATGTGTAGAAGAATGTGCTGCCTGACTGTCTGCAGCAGACACTGTCCTTCTACAGTAAAAACGCTCGTGAAGGCTCTGTGGAAAAAGAGAGGGTGGTTGTGTGATTGTGTGTTTTCGGACTATTTGTGTTTGTCCGGCTGCTTGATTGGCATCTGTTTCGTGCTTTTTTTTTATGCAATGGGGATTTCTGTGTGTATTTCTATGCATTAGTGAACCCCTGGGACATGATAGCCAAGGGAAACATAAATCAAAAACAAGTAGTTCCCGTAAATAATAGCAGCATTTATATTTTTGCAGTAAGCCATTTAAAACTGGCAGCAGAACAAGGGAAGTCTTGTTGGGATTGTGTCTTTCATGAAGTGTCCAGCCTTTTTTTTTGGAAGGGGGGTTCCAACGTTTTAAAGTAGATTGTGGTTTTTGATAATCACCAGCCGAATGAATCTACATATCTACTTGGCTCAGTCCATTGAGTCCCTTTTCTGAGTGTGCCAAAAAGGAAATTCAGTGCAATTTAGTCCTGGACTAGGGGCAGTTGATTTGTAATTCCATGCAGTTGTTTCCGTCCCGCATTCTGACTTGCTGTGTATACATGCATCTCTAGGCGAAAGGCTTTGAGCTGAATTACTTGGAGAAAGTCCCGGAGGTGAAGGACACAGTTCATAAGCAGTCCCTGCTGCACCACGCCTGCGCCATCGTGGTGGAGAAGTTTCCAGACAGCACTGACCTCTACTCTGAGATAGGAGCAATCACCCGCTTGACCAAGGTTTTTAACATTTTAAAATATCAGTCTGTAATGCAAATGTCAAATTCTCCAAAAAGACTCCTCGACAATTCTGTGATTCCACTCTGTTAGGTGGATTTCGACCAGCTTCAAGACAATCTGGCCCAGATGGAGCGAAGGTGCAAAGCATCATGGGATCACCTCAAGGTCATTGCGAAACATGAGATGAAACCAGCATTGAAACAAAAAATGTCTGACTTCCTCAAAGAGTGTGCAGAGAGAATTATAATTCTGAAGATTGTTCATCGGAGAATACTCAACAGGTATGCTCCGTGAGGATCAAATGCTGGATCAACTTGGCAAAGCTATATATTCTATTTTCATATCTGTTTGATTAACAACCATTTTTAGCATTTAAAGACATTTTTGTAACTTTTTAATGCATTTTTAAACTCTGTTTCTAAAGGATCATTGTACAGTGATGTGATGTTTCCCTACACATCTGCAGGTTTCATGCCTTTCTGCTGTTCCTGGGCCATCCGATATATGCAGTACGTGAGGTCAGCATTCATCGCTTTAGCAAGATCCTGAGTGAATTTGCCCTGGAGTATCGAACAACAAGAGAGCGCGTGCTACAACAGAAACAGAAGAGGGCCAACCACCGAGAGAGAAACAAGACCAGGGGGAAAATGATAACAGATGTAAGTGCTACTCACCACGAGCAAGGGTCACACATACACTTTCTCCATTTCCTGATCCTCATCTTTGTCTAGTTTCTACTTTCTCAATTCCATGAGACAATATGAGCTATCCCTCGACACTGGTTATAACCTTAATCTGGTTAAATCGCTGAAAGTGGCCATTACTGACAGACACGCTGTACATTTGTAATGACATCAGCGTAGTTCCTCAGTATTCACATGTTTAGGTTACTGTAACAACAAACAGCTTTTCTTTTCGGTGTGTCTCATTCTGTAGCTGCAGCAGGCCAAGAAAGGCCAGAGCAAACACCTCCCTGCATGATTAAAATCCCTTAAACCCCGAGGAGTCGGCCGCTCAGAGCCACTCCACTGCGAGCCTTGGCAGGGGCCCCTTTCTCTTCAAAGGAACTCTAATTCAATCACTGTGTGAAAATTCAAACCTTTGGACGTCCCTGAAGGAGAAATAACAAGGCCCACACCTCAACCACACTCTTACAAAGATGTTCAGTCAAATATGCTCCTCTGGTCCCTAGCTCGTATAAATCCGCAATGTTTTTTTATGGTGTTGGAGGATGAAAACCCCATACTTTTGATTTTGGAGAAAGATTTGGTATTATTTGCAGAGAATTCCTTGGAACCATTGATTTTCAGTTTAAAATGTCATTGGAACCAACAAATAGTTAGCTTAGCCTAGCATAGAGCATTAAAGCTGAGGCAAAGAGCTAGCACTGTGTCCAAAAATAACAAAATATAAACAACATGGAGAAAGATTTTGTATTATTTGCAGAGAATTCATTAGAATAATTGATTATTTTATCTGTCTGTTAAAAATGTCACTGAAACTAACAGATGGTTAGCTTAGCCTAGCTTAGTGACTTAAAGCTTAGGCAAAAAGCTAGCTCTTCCAAAAGCGCTGAAAAAAATAACTAAATATAAACAATATCCTTGGTAAAAACACAAGATATCAAATGTTAATGAATGAGCTTGACAGGTGATTGTAGGCCCATTTTTGTCTTCCCTTGTAAACAGGTTGAACTAACTTAACCAGCTGCTGGGTTCATCTACTTTACGGACATGAGAGGGGTATACATCTCTCATCCTCTCATATACCTCTCGCCAGAAAGCAAATAAAAGTATCTCCCAAAATGTTAAACTATTCCTTTTATGTAAATGAATAGAGACCAAAGACAATGTAATTCTTTTTTATTTGAGAAAATGCTTAGACCTTTGTAAAAAAAAGAAACACGATAACTTAGTAGTGTCTTTATCGATCTGAAAGTCTAAAAACACCTCCTAAATATTTGTGATTTTGTATATGAAGAGCTTTCACTTTAATTTGGCTGTATATTGTATTCACTCCACACCTTGGCATTTTTTTTCCCCCATTTCCTTTATCTCTGTAGAGTGATGATGACGATGATAGTGAGGTAGGGGGGTGACTTTGTGTGCAAACATGTGCATGGGAACTTTCTGTGGTGACTAACATTCAACCAGACTGTGCTGAAGTAACTTTAAACAATAACTGGTACATTTTTTGAGACTAACAAAAGACCATTCATCATTCATAAGACTGACAGGTTCTGTGTGCCTTTAACCTACAATGAATGAGGAAGCTTGAAGGTTTTGACAAGGAAAGAAAAGGAGGTATTCGCATGGTGTCGCAGGTACTTCCTTATGGAAATGAATGGACTATGTTGTGGGTGTCACAGAATAAACAGCAACATCACTAGTTCTTCTTATCTCAGGATAGAAAAACTGCTGTGTCATGAGTGAAGATTAACCTGTATGACATGTTTGGTATTTATAGCTTTTCAGTGTGGTTTTTCCCAAAATCTAAAAGTGAGCATTGGAATGAGATATGCAAACACCTTGTAATAAAATGTCTGATTGTAGTAATCCTGTGTCCTCACCCTACAGAGTGGTAAATTCAGCGGGGCCCCATCAGAGGCACAGGAGAGCCCGCCTCAGGGGATCCAGTATGCTGAGGATGCAGCCGAGCATGAGAACATGAAGGCCGTACTGAAGAGTAGCTTGCAGGGCGGAGAGAGCCCCACGTCCACGGTGCCCGGTCTCCGCACACGCACCAGAGCCAGCGGCACCCGAGGTCAGTCAGAGAAACACCGTTACAGCCCCTACAGTACATAGCTTTCATCATATCATCATCATTCATTATTCCTCTGTGGCCATGAATGCTCCATGAGCACAGCATGAGCATTTCAGTGATACTTCAGTAATCCAGCCTGTAACCTTTAAGCTAATCTTTCACTAGGCGGGGTATTTTTAGCTACGCTAGCAGCATGCCTCTAGGGATGGCATTGTCCCTCTGTATGTCCATCAGGCTGAAATATCTTTCTTATCTTTTTAGCCTTACATAAACATACATACAACTTTCCTGATCCTTCATACTGAGTTTATCAGACGGTGAGCATTCAATGGACGATTATTTCACATCTGAGCTATTGCTCTTAACCCCAGGGTTTCACTTAGGGACCGTCAATGATCTACCGTTTGAATCCCACAACATTTTTTTTATTGTTAATACCATCTTTCCCATATTTATTTTGTTTTTATTTATAAAGTTGTAGTAAATTACGCGTGGAAAAAAACGTAGTTGTATGAAATAAATGTGATGAAAAGTTTTAAGTTCCATATTCTTTACAATAGCTCATTTGTCCCGTTGACTCCATCCATACTAGATAGTATTTATAAACTGGACTAATACGACACTCCTTATTATTGGATTTTAGGCCATCTCCTATTTACATAAAGATTTTAATGAGAAAATCTTCAAATGTTATATTTAAAATTCTTGGAGACTCAGAAAAAAACTTTTTTCAATAACTACGTTTTTAATTTTAAATATATTCATAGACAATAGTAAAAGCCTGGAAATTCAATAAAAAGAGGTGTACTACTTGACCGGTATAGTCATATAATACTGCATTAATTTGGAGTCATTGGGTCACAGGGCATGAAAGCTATTGAAGAGAAATCTGACCTAAAAAAGAAAACAGCTGATAATATTATCTGTAAAAAGAGGAAGAAGGTGTTTCTAAACACCTGACCTATCATCCCTTCCGACCTTCCTGTTTCAGGGCGTGTGGCCCCATGGTGCTCTGCCAGTGACGACCCCGTGAACTGCACAGATGATACGGCTGATGAGATCATGGAGAGGATTGTGAGGTCAGCCACTCAGGGTCCCAGCCAGCGGACGCAACCTCGGGAGAGGAGGCGATCCCGAGTCAACCGAAAATCATGTGAGTCATCCCAAATATTACCCAATTGGCATCATTCATTTTCATGTACAGAGAAATGCAATGGGCTGCCGTGCAAACATTTGAACAATCCTCTTTTCTCTGTCTGCACAGTGAGAAGGACACTTAAGAACGGCTTGACTACAGAGGAGGCCAACGCTCTGGGCTTGTCCAGTGGTTCAGAGATGCAGGTGTGAGATGGACAAAAGGTCGTGTGGAAGCCCTTTCACTGCCCCTCCATTGCCTACATCAAACCTGGCAACCCACTCCACTCTGGCTTGGCAATAAAATCCCCCCTAGCTTTGATGAGTTGACCTTATCTGTATGCGTTTTAGTTCACATAGGCTTGTCACAAGTGCTTCCTGGAGAGATTGGATAAAAGCTTTTATTCATGAACTGACGGTCAGAGAGCAGAGTGCTGTATCCAAACCACTAAGCTTTGCTATTGCTGGATCGATGACGTACACTCATTCAGCCTAATCACAGTCATCCTTCCAAAAGGAAAGCACCCTCACTAAAGGGTGTTTTTTAAGGCTGAGGGCATCAAAAGAGCTGCGTGTGCTTTCGATCTCAGTGGCCTTGACTGAATCCAAAGGGCAGGAAGTGTGGTACGGACACTAAATTCTCCTTGAGTTTAGCGTCAGCCCTGCAGTTTTAGGGACAAACTAAAAGACATTTCATCTGTTGAATAGATGGCTTTGTGCTGAGGGTTATATACTACTGTGGTAGTTTTGTGTTTCTTTTTTATTTTGCTCAAGAAGGTGCTCAAATAAGGAACAATTGCACTGGATGTAAAAGTTGGGTATCAATGGAATGTGAAATCCTTGACACTGATGAACCACTGACATCGGAAATAATACTCAACAGTTAAACCAGCAAATTTACAGTAGCACAGTTTTGTCTAATCTAAGTGACTGGATCAGAAGGAATCTATCAGAGAAACTTCCTTTTAAAGATCTTCTTCAACAGTTAAGGTGAGACTCGTGATTCCACTTGTCTCAGTCTAATGCTCATCAATAGTTTTAGCTCCAAAAAAAAGTCACATCATGTGACCTATTCTCTCTGACGGACTGAACAGTTTAAGCAAGGCGAGTGCAGTGTTACAAGGAAGCAATCTTCAGTTATATAGTTTTATTTTCTAGAAACTATGAGCTGCACATCTCAGAGTGCCTTTCAGAGACAGTTATTTATTCAAATGTTTTCAGGGACATTTAATCAAGAAAATGTTACTACAGATGTGCAGTCTGGGAGGGACGAGGGGGTAATACTGCAATGTACATCTTTCACGAGCTGTGATTTATTTTTAACCAGTGTTTTTAATCCTGTCCTGGATCAAATAGTATGTAATGAAGATAGCTTTAAAGTATTTATGACATTTTAGGATTGGTCATGCACATTAGCTGTATCCTGTTGCCTTATTGTGCATTGCTCCACTCTAGTCAAGATCTAAATAAAGTTATTAAAAATAGACCAGGCCAATTTAATGTGTAGTTCAGCTGGCTTCACTGGAGATCTCAGTTTGTCGTTCACAGGACATTCATTATCTAACTATGAATGTGAACATCAGGGGGTAATTAGCAATACGGACGCACACAAAATCTCAATTATGTATCTATTGATATTTACATCTGTATTAAAGTAAAAAAGGAGCCCGCAGTTTAACTTTCGATTGTGTCATTGTGCTATTCATCTATTTGCAATGGCCTTGGCTAAATTAATAACTTGCACCATTTCACTTCATGTCATAGCAATGATTATTTATCCACTGTGACGGAAACATAGCCATTGAGAAAGAAACACATCTTGTGCAACATCGTAATGAAGCTATGTGAAACCCACCCAACAGTTCATGTTCTTGTTTTGTTTGGAATTAACTGAAAACTAATCAGCACCTTAGGCCCACTGTGTAGCATGCAACTTAATGGGGGGGGGGTTCCCAGATTGTACTGATTTGTCAAAAACCAGACAGAATAGATGTGCAAGGTATTATAGGGGGAATGCTGTAAAGTGATGTACATGTCATGACAATGTCTTTGAGTTCTGTTGTTTTGGCTCCATGTGTAGAATAGTGTATTATAGACTAAAAGCAGTATTATTCTAAATATAATTTAAGCACACCAAGCCATGCATGGTTTAAAAAAATAAAAAAAAAGGTTTCACACCGCTCAATACGAAAGTTGGTTCTCTGTGGTAGGGTTTGTGTTAATACATATTTTACTTCACACACATTGTGAAACGTGCAGTGTTGAAACTCACCAGCTAGTCCTGTGGAGAGAAGCCTTTGATTTCATTGCACTCAACATTTCTTCTTTGTAATTGAACATTAGCCCACCACACATGTTGCTGCCTGTGCCATAACATCACTGTGGAACTTGGAAACAAGTGCTATACAACCAAGGCTTCCATCGCGTCTTTGCCCACAGCAAAAACTATGTAACAAAGTCAATAAAAAGGCTCATTAAAACGTTGTTTGACTTTCTTTCTTTTTTTTACTATATCTTTCAATTGTGTTTTCAAAAAAGTGTCACATGTAAAAGTTTTGGGGAAGAAAAAGCAACCAAAAAAAAAAACTTACGCCTCTTTATTTTCAGTCCACACAACCCATGCTTCAAGTCAGTTTATGTTTGAGAGCAGATAGAGGTCGACGACGAGCTTCCAATACAGCTCATCTGGGGTTTACACATGGCCATCATACAGACCTCATTTGGTCTTAAATGTGATTATGGTTTGCTTTTAATAAATTGCAGAGACATATAACAATGAACAAGACAGCTACCTACAAAAAGGGGGCGGGGGGGGGAGGTTGGAAAATACAATTGAGCATCAAAATAAAACGCACAAAAAATAAAAATCAGCTGAAACAGTCTCAGCAAATCCAGTGCAACCCAAGACATGTTCTGCTTTATACTAGCTGAAAACTAAAAACAAGGGCACATATTAAGAATTATATAATTTGTATATCCTGATCATAATTCAAATTTATCATTATACATTTTTCCCTGAACAATTACTTTTGCACAGTACCTTTGAATTGTATAGATAAATTACAAAATGGAGTATTCCCTTTCCACCAGACATGATTTACTTAGTAAAACCCCTGAATGACTGACAGGCAGAAAGCTCTTATGCAGTTAACATTTTATATTGCTACATTTGAACAAGGATTAACAAAGGGATTTGTTTAGTTTTTGCATATTTTCTTAGGTTTGTGGTTTGGCGTGCATCTGCACAGATATTGTCAAATTATTACTGAAATAGCACCAAAAGACAAACGCCCGACTATTCAGAGGCAAGGCGTTTTTTAAGTGTGTTTTAGAAATAGTACATAGCAAGTGTGCAGTGCAGTTTAATCGTTAACCACCACGTGATTAGATTTATAAAATGGCAAAGAAGTAAACAACACTAACTGTATATTACCAGACACATAAAGCTGATCCTCAACACAGACAAGTCGGCCCCGGCAGATTCAAACACTGACCTGTCTTCTATCACAGGGTTACTGTCAGGACTGTATCTTCTGCAATGATACAAGTAAACTTAGAGCTGTTGTTGGACACAGCACCTGGTGACTGCTCGGTACAATACATCATGTTTTAGAGCTGGCTTCAATTACAAATGATAAAAAGAAGAATACATCCTGAACGCATACACATGATTCAGGTTGCCTTCCTTTTAAAAAATAGGTTTGGGGCTCAGTTCAGTTGGAGAATTAACTGAACCTTGGTGTTGGAGGTGTCTAAAAAGCTTATATAAAAATGTTTACCCAAATGATAGCTCCTGTGAGGGAAATATGTAAATGTTTACATTTTTAAAAATACTTTTTTTTTTTTTTTCAAACCATAGTTACTCATGAGTTATTTCAACATATAGCACCAGCTTGTAGATCATGCCAAGCCTTGGGTTTGGTCTAAAGAGCGAATCTGTGCTGCACTGAAATAGTGTAACGCAGACAGCAGTGAGACGAATTGACAAATCTTCAAATAACTTAAAGTGCCACTCCAGTCCCACTCCAGCTTTCTAAACCTTAACCACAGTACGCATATCCTATCTAAGACAACTGATGGGGAGCTTCAAGCATTTCCATTAGGAAAGTGTCAATAGGCGTGTCACCGATCAGCTTGAAGAAGAAGAGATGCTCCAAACACTTCAAGCCGATAGATCGCAGTGCTGGCAGTCGCAGGAGGAGCTTCGCAAACCTGCCAGGGCAGAGGAGAAGTCATTACGTTTGAGCAGAACACCAAGGCACCAATCAGGTTCCACTTTCTACACTGTAAAAGGACGAGCAGAGTTTGAGGTAGCTGTAGACGTTTACCTTCCCTGCTGCTCGGGGTATTTCTGTTTGCAATAGGACTCCAATGATGCATAGACCTTTTCTCTAAGGAGCTCCACCTCCCCGGTGTTGGAGAGCCCTTTAGCATCTGCAAGCAAATAGAGAAGAAGATTTCCACCAGTGCCACGAGACATCCCATATAGTAAGAAAAGTATGTTAATGTTTCTTATTTAGATATCAGCATTGGTCAGGCACCTGGGTTGAAGAGGACGATGGCTCGGAGGCAGCCCAGCTCTGTTTTGTCCATTTGCATATCTCTCATTTTATTGACGAGCTCCGTGAGAACCCTAAATAATAACATTGATTTGATGAAATGCTTTTTGGAAAGCCAGGGTGTCAAATACAAAGCGCAATCATTACCATTACTTTTTTAGTCAAACACTAAAATAATGTGAAATTACCTGTCAAATATGGCGCCGACCTCTGCACTCTGCACACTCTCCCTGTGTTAAATAAAAACAGTTATTATGTAGACAATACAAACATGTGCAGCAACATTGAACAAAAAGGCATAACAGTGTGTTGGCTGTTTTTTGTCTCCATATTTGCACCTGTCAAAAATGGCCCCCACTCCCGCGCTGTGTGCACTGTCCCGCTGCAGCTCAGAGGCCAGGAGAACTCCGTCCTTCAGACCGATGGAGCGGTGGGAGAACGAGGCGATGAGGAGCTCATTCCACCCTGACAACGCACAAAGGGAGGGGCTCATTAGGAAACTGGTCTCGAGGACTTAGAGCCATCACTTTATCCCCCGTGTGCGTACACATCAGAAGGTCCCCACTGCACCCTGACCTACATTGACCCTCCTGCAGTCTAAAGTTATTATTGATAGTTAAACCCCCTAAGGTCAACACCAAACAAACAACAAACTGTCTTCACATTAAGGGACACTGTACAAGGGCAGATGTCCTAGAACTAAGGTTCACTGCAGCACTTTTTGTACACAGTTCAAATTCAACAGGACAATAGATTTTGTCAAAAAAAACAACTTCAAATGTATTTGACTGTGCATTAATTACCAATATAGTCTTTATCTTTTCATTAACTCTATGCATGCACAAATACCAACATTCAGACAAAGTTAAGGGCCGCTAAAAGTGATCCTTCAGGCTTCGACTATAATTAAAATACTGCATTGGGTACATAATAATTAAACTTTATATAGTTATATTTATTCAATAAAAAATGTACTCAAGTAAAAGGAAATCCACAAAAGCACTATCTTTAGCTTTAAGATAAGATAAACCTTTCTATAATCCCACATAGGGAAATGCACGTGTCGGAAAAACAGACTTCAGAGTGAAGCCCAGGACAGGCAAGAGTTCACACCAGTGCAGATAAGAGACACAGATAGCAGTGTATATGCATGACACACTAAAAACGTGTCCTTAGCCTCTCTTAGAAGTGTACTTTGGAGTATGGCATATGAATCTGATACACTTGAAGAAAGACTAATAATGTGCATCTGATCTCCGTTAAAAAGGTGCAGTTCTTTACACTCAGTCGTACCTGCACGGAGGAGGATGACCTGGTCGTCGAGGGGCAGCTCAGAGAAGTGAGGGATTCTCTTCGCCCACTCCACCAAAGCAAACAGCTGTTTGTCTGCAGTCTGGCAGATGTTGGTAACTGCGTCATGGGGCTGAAACCAAACAATAAATCACATCTTCTTAGTTGTGCATCCAAACCAAATACTTCCAACAATTACAGTAAGCCTGTACTTATAGCGTGTTTTTCTTTAGGCTATTCTAAAAACATTAGGCCAAAGCCATCGTGCTTCGGCCGAACACTGATGAATGGCAAAGTAACTTCCTTTTGATTGCGATGTTTTAACCACTCACAGAGTTGCCAGCGGAGCCATCGTCAGAGTGAAGCTCCGTCTTCTTCTCCACAGCGGTCTCTGCCTCTAGAATCTTCTCCACGGGCATCTCCTCATTCACGCCCATACTGAACTCCAGCTCTCCTTCTCGCTCGCGGTTCCTCTGGCGCTCCTCCTGGACCGCTGGTCAGACAAGACACAAGGACACAGTGGTGGGGGAGAAGAAAAGGAATGAGATGATGGTAAATACGGAAGAATGGTAAATGTGAACTGATGAATTTATGGGTTAAAAAGGTGATATTGTGCAAAATGCTCAGCCTCTGTAGAGGGTTTTTTGCATGTCTTGATACAATTGTTATTGTAAGAGCAGAAACACATTTCAAAAGTGTTGCATTCAGTGGATTTCTGGCAATTTTAACTGAAGAGTGGGGCTGGTTTTTCTACAATACAGTACATTAGATAGAACTGAAACAACTGTTCCTCAAAGTATCTTTGTGGCATATTGACTTTTCATTTTCTACCACATTCATAATATCATAATAACCATCAAGACAAAAGTCAAATGAATGTTCTTCCATTACCAATAGAAGTATATTAAGTATAGTGGTAGGTTCATGTTACATGCATGAGTATGTTAATGACATGCTTTCCTAGCTTACATGCATTGGCATAGTCGTTCACAATGGAGTACTAAATGGTTTAAGACAGAATCACAATGGATGGACAACAGAGACTAACATGTGAAGTTGTTTTTTTAAACTTAAGGGCAGTAAAAGTGAGAGTACCTTTTGTCTACATCAATCTAAACTGTGATGTCAGTGAGGTGGAAGAACAGAAGCTGTTTTTTTTTTAAATACACAATGTTTGGACTCCCCTCAAATCATAAAACGTACCCTTCTCTCTGGCAGATCAGACACTCTCGACAAAGGTGCAGCCATAACAAAGTGACAAGGCTTAACGTGTGGCAAAGCATAGCGTAAGGACTTTATGCCTGAATATGGAGCCAGAATTTGGGCTGCAGAGAGCTGGTCAAGAGGCAACACCTGCAACTCTATGCATTTTAGATACTTCAAATGTTTCTTGCGGCCTATAGAGGGCCTTAACTAGAAAGATCCATCCTATTTTCTGCAGCGCAACACCAATCCACTCAATCAGATTGTAAATACAGTTACAGAGATTCAGCTAAACAACAGCTCTCCGACTGCTTTTTTTTTTTACAGAGCAGTCTATCATCACAATGCACCATACCGCAGCAATCCTCACTCTCCATCATTTTGGGGTAAATTTTCACACATAAATCCGCCAATCAACAAATTTGCATGTCTAACACAACAGGCTATTTCTCTAGGTAACATAAAAATACAATATCTTTAAGATTTCATGTCATACTCATCCATCCCTCATCTTTTCCATCTTCTTTAATCCACTTTACATGTTTGATCACTATTGAAAGATGGAGAAAGGGTAGAATAGGAGAAAATGAAGAGAAGAGATGGAGAGGGGTTAGTTATATAAACCAGCCCCAATACACTCGTCTCTACCCTTTATCTTATCTAATCTATCTAATCTTGCATCCACCCTCACCTACGCCAGAAATAGTACTAATCCAATGTTACTTCATCAATTTAATT
The DNA here is from genome assembly GCF_000735185.1 of Notothenia coriiceps. Taxonomy (NCBI): domain Eukaryota; kingdom Metazoa; phylum Chordata; class Actinopteri; order Perciformes; family Nototheniidae; genus Notothenia; species Notothenia coriiceps. Next base: position 2,688,713 of record NW_011369947.1, read on the forward strand.
GGGCTTGCATTAGCATAATAAATTATTCTAAGTAATCTAATTGACTGCCAATGTATAATTCATTCTAAATAGGAATATTTAACTATGTTGCAGAAATCTCCAATGTAGGTCCCCTCTGTATAGTGGCATGTAAGTCAACTCGCAAACAAACGTGTTCATAAACCTTTTATAGCCAAACGGGCTCTCAAAATGAACTTTAACTGCTATTTGAACCCTGATCTTGCATACCTTCCCTCTTCATGCCCATGGCCAGGCACTTCTGGTAGCGGCAGTACTGGCAGCGATTGCGCTGGCGTTTGTCGACCAGGCACTCTTTGTTATCTCTGCAGGTATAACTAAGGTCTTTGCGCACAGTTCGTTTGAAGAAACCTTTGCAACCCTCACAGCTGTACACTCCGTAGTGCTTGCCTGTAAATTAAAACATAAAAAGACGTTAAGCAAGAGTCTGATGGGAAAATCAAACATCACAATTGTATTATTCAGCAAAATTGTCTGGTTTCCATTTCGGTTAAGATGTTGAAACTATTGAAAACACATTACTAAAATGAAATAAAACATTCTACAGCTTGTGTTTTCACTTCTGCTAATCCTGCTTTAAGCACACTCACTCACCAGAGGAGCGATCTCCACAGATGACACACATGCGTTTCTGAGACATCATTATCCCAGGGCTGTGAGATGGCATGGGCCTCAGGCCAAACGGAGGCTTGACATCTTCTGAGCTGCTGATTGAGTGCATCCCTGCTGAAGAAGAGATCTGGATAAACGAAAGAAACCAAAAAGATTCATTAAAAACACAGCGGTGCATTTGGTTCATTTTGTCATGTTAAATTACAACACTGTTGAATGCATTATCAAAATGTGCTTTCTCTAAACTTTGAATCCTAAACTGAAGTATCAAACAAACTGTGGTATGTGCATGACAATCTTCCTGGACATATTGTACACACAAAAAACTGTGCGGTGTGTGCAAAACTATCATGTGTAGCCACGACCCCGTGTAAACAAATACAAGTACACTACAGCAGATAAATCCTTAAAATACAAAAAAAAGGTGACATTAATTTACTGATTAATGAATGTCAATTACCTGACTGCTGCTGATGGGTCCAAATCCCAGAGTGGGTGAGACCACTGGGGAGTTAAGTGAGGAGCTGATTACTGAGAAGGGAGAACCCAAGATGCTGGTGGGGCTGTTGGAGGCTGAACTGTTGCCTTGCTGTGAGGACATGACGAGTAAGATACCCAATGGAGAGGATAAGTTCTCGTCTGAAGGATATCAATCTGAGGGTGATACAGAGGATATTATTAGTTTATGACGGAACTTGAAACATCTGTTTGTAATAACTGGTAATGATTGCAGGCAGTTCTAAAATGGTGTACTGTAGTTGTTAATAAACAGGATTTTAATTGCCAGCTATTTTTGACATTTCTTAATACTTTAAATCATATGTCAATCAAATATGTGCATCAGTCTCTGACTCAGGGGAGCTGATGTTTTTTATCTTGGACTGTTTATCAGACAAGACATTTGAGGACATTTTGGAGTTTAAGAATTGCAATGAAAGAGTTTCACTGTTTCCTGGCAGATGAGAAACTCATTGATTAACCTAGAAAATAATCGTTAGTTGTAGCCTTAGTTTAAGGAAGTAGTGACGCTACGTCTCAAATGTTCCAACAATTATGCAGCCGTCAATAATACTAAAATAAGCCTGACACGTATTCATTTTCCCACGAAAAGAGTGATGCGTTTGGCAAATACGACTGTAACCATTTATTAGCTAAGCGGAAAACCAGCATCCAAACTGTTTTACATGTTCAAATAGCCCAGAATTAAGAGGAAAACGCATTAACACATAGCAACGTATTGTGTATTATATGAAAGTATCTGTTCAAAGTGTTCAAAACACTAAGTACATCAACGTTTGCTTACATTAATGTGTTAACGATAGCTGGCCCCATTTGGCATCGCAATTGCGTTACACGTTTGCTAAATGTTGCTAACGATACGCAGTAACGTTTACATTTAAGTTTCACCGTGGCAAGAGGCTTTTAGTAAATAAAAAGCACAAACAAAAGTGCCGGTGCCCATGAGTTATTTCATGAATAAATAGTGGTACAGTGCATTATTCAACATAACACATAAATAATGATTGCTTTCACCGAGGGTAGCTAGCTAGTTAGTTAGCTAGCTAGCTGCAAATCCATGAAAGCTCACAAGCCCGACAGCTAACATTAGCTTTGGCTGCCATACGTCTGGAAAATATTGCATGCTATAATATATCTTGAAACTACGATATAAACATACCCCGGTAATCATCAAGAAATGTGCAGCTTGATAACTCGATGGTCATCGAGCCACTTCAATAAATCCGCAATAATAGCGCAATGTATTCTAGCTAAGATTAGCTTGTTAGCTGCAATTACGGCTAGCCTCTCCAGCTAACATTAGCTTGGTTCCCGGTGATAGTCTGAGGAAGCAGTGGATGACAAAACAGCTCATGGTCGTTTGAAGGTTGGAATTACTTACCAGACACACCTTCGACGCATTGTTAAAAACCACTTCACTGTACTTGTTGTAACCAGACCAGCGCCAGACTACAGGCCGACACTCAGAGCGAGTTTACTTCAACTTGACGCTGTTGTTGTTTACAGGCCATGGTGGCTCAGTGCCAGTATCCCTTGAACCAAAATGTCTCATGGGACCACCCATAACACCTTGTCATATGACACTCCTGCAGTATGTGTTCCGCTTGATCTATACTGTAATTTTATAGAGATTAATTCACTTTAACATAGCATTTCATTATTGTGCGCAATATCCGACCATCTGCATGAACATTGTAATACATAATATTTACTTTTTAAAATGATAGTTCCCCCTTCCGGGAAATTAAAGGAGAATGGCACACAGCACATTTGCATTCTGAAAATCTGTGTTACTCATAGTCTATGATTCTGACACAAGATTCAGATGATTTTTCAAATGTGTTTTTGGTAATGGTGTATTAATAAAGTTGCCTACAACAAGTACTACAACAACATAGTAAATTGCATTTCATTCAAATTGAAATTTAAAAGTGTTTTTTGGAGACATAATCTGATCCAACTCTTAGACAGCCACACAAGAAGCACTGGAATGCTTTTGACAGGAGGGGGTATACAGTATTGCACAACTTTGTATGCTTCAGTGATGTTGTTTGTTATATTCTTTCACCAGAAGTATTCATTACATTTTTATTTTTCTGTAATCTTTTGCACTCCTCGTCAATATTTCTTCTTCTCTGTGTGAAAAATACATTATTGTTATTAATGCTTTTTACATTTTTCAACCAGTTTCTTAGAAATAATTCTAGTTCTGCCCTTAATTAGATGCAGCCCTCTGAAAAAAGGTGACATTTTCCAGTACACAGGATCCAAAAGAGCAACATATCACATTACTGTTCTTATTTTCAGATATATTTGTTTGTTTGTTTTTCAAAGCACTACCCCTCTGAGACTCACTCTCTCTCTGCTGGGCCTGTAGATCCATCTCAACCTTCTTTCTTTGTTTGGTGTAAAAATGCATGCATGGATTTATTCATCCACACTTTTTTAACATGATTGATGTTTCTCCTACCAACACATTTTTCTAGCGAAGGTAGGGTGGTTTAATATAACCTGGCCTGGTCAGGGATGTAATCTTGCACGCTATTGTAATTATTTTTCTACTAACCTGTTACCAAATAATGTCATAATCATAGATCATGTCAGCAGCTCACAGTTACCCACTTTTGATGAATTGATAAATGTATTAAATTGAACTGTTTTCATTGAATTTCAACTCAACAAACCAGGAACCCGTGTGCCTTCCTATATGTGCAATAGAGAAAGAATCCTGAAAAACAGCTTCTTACGTGGTTGCTCCAAAAGAGGTTTCTCCGAACAAGCTCGGTGGCATTCTTACAAACACTGCAGCTCATAGCTGCTGCTGCTGCGTTACAGCTACCGGTTAAAATAGTATATTAAAAACAACTAGTTTTTAGTTTTGCTGTTTGCCATGATCATGACTGAAGACAGGTTGAACACGATGAAAGGGACTCAAACTTTATATCTTCTTTTTATCTCAGGTTTGTAGCTTACATGCTTGTTTTCCTCATATTCGAATACTCATGTATAATTTTGTCTGGATATTTCTGAAGAGAAAAATGTTATTGTTTTACCTGTTGGTATTCAAACTGCTGTAACATGTTACTTGTTTTTTCACAGGATTGTGCTTGTCTGCACTGGGATCTTCGGATTTTCACATTATTAATATTGCTAAGAAGAACTATGCAGAAGCAAAGAACTACTGCAGACAAATGTACACTGACTTAGCTTCAGTTCACAACTCAATAGAAATGAATCATTTGATAACCTTAGATCCAAGTATTGACAGAGCTTGGATAGGACTGGAGACTGGAAAATTGTGGATGTGGCATTGGTCCCTGCCAGATGAAAATCTGGATTTTTTTAGATGGAAGGATGGACCACCACAAATAAAAAATGAAGATGCGTGTGCATTCATGGATAAAGATGGCGAATGGATTGTGAGTGACTGTGGAACTAAAAGAAGTTTTGTTTGCCATGGTAAGTTTAATTGCAATATTGTATTTAAATAATCTTTTAGACGGCACAAATCAGTTTAAAATGGAGGACATTAGTCACTTTTTCTGTGTTTAAAATATCAAACTTTTGGATTTTCAGGAAACGAGGTTGCCAGTGGTCTAATTGTAACTGAGACCAAATCATGGAGGGACGCTCAGAATCATTGCAGAGGCTTGTCATCTGATCTCATTAGCATACACTCAGCAGAAGAGAATGAGGCAGTGCATGATTTGTCTGAGTCAGAAAACGTGTGGATTGGCCTCTTTAAAGATTCCTGGAAGTGGTCTGATGGGAGCATGTCATCTTTCCGTTATTGGCTACCTGCTCAGCCTAACTACAAAGGTCAGAATTGTACTGCTGTCATTTTCAAAAATCAAGGCAAGTGGAATGACCTGAAATGTGCCGGAAAGCGCCATTTCGTTTGCCAAGGGGGTAAGTTGCTACATACATATGTTCTCTGTCAGCAAAGTTATCTTTATGTTCTTTTAATTTATGTTTTGTAACCTTGCAAAATACCCAACAGAGATCTCTAGTCTGTGTCAATTTAATTTGTTACTTACTCTTACAGCAAGAAAATCAATTCCAACAACCACGCATCAAAGTACAGAGGGGACGACAGAAGATCTGACAACTTCTTACTCATCAACATCTCAAGAGGTCATAATTACTTTTCATTTTAATGTGGTTTCTAATACTTCGCACACCTCTAACGTTACCACGGAAGAATCAACAACTGCTGATCGTCCAACAACACCAAATACCACGGATCTTGTGTCAAGCACGTCAAGCACCGAGCTCAACAATGCAGCAACAGAAATGTCAACTGTGACAGCAACACAGCAAATTCCCACTACTACCGCATTCATAACTAGAAGTGGTATCTCTACTTTTACAACACTGAAGCCGACTTCAGCCGATACCACTTCACCGTCCTTAACTCTAAAGCCCACTAAAACCACCACTACTACCGCACTCATAACTAGCGGTGGTATCTCTACTTTAACTACACTGAAGGCGACTTCAGCCGATACCACTTCACCGTCCTTAACTCTAAAGCCCACGGAAACCAGTCATAGTTTGCAGACAGGTATTCCAATTATAATGTGCCTTTTGTGGTCATTTTCCCTGTATTTGCCTGGTGACTGGATTAAAATGTCTCTGTTTTTCTCTCTTTTGTCTTTTAAAAAGGAAACCTGATACTAGTCCGGAAAAATATGACATGGATTGAAGCTATGGGATACTGCAGGGACCACCATATTGATCTCATCCACATTACCACCAAAGACATTCAAGGGAAGGTGGCTGACATGGCAAAGAAAGCCACATCACCACATGTTTGGCTAGGTTTACGATTCACTTGTAAATTTAACTTTTGGTTCTGGACAAATTCAACTACGAGTTGTTACCGGAACTGGGCCCCTGGACAAGGACCTAAAGGGAGACATGACTGTGGTGTTACAGGTGCCATTGACACCACTGGGAGGCAGCAGTGGGTAGGCCTGCCTGAGACAGAACAGCTGAATTTCATCTGCTCCACATGCACTGAATGAGAGTGGAGTAACTTCAGGAGACATTGTTGTTGTTGTTGTAGTTTTTCTGTATGCTGTATGGAAAAAAAATGAAACTGTTCTGGCTAAACAATCTTTGTGGATCGAAAGTATATGATTCAACATTAAATACAAGTTTCTTTTAACCAATTGTGACATCAACTTATTTGATTTTAATGCTCACTTATGACGTCATACTTCTACCATTGTTGAAATACAGCTGCCTTCTCTATTGTTGATTTTGAATTTCATTAAATATGAAAACCTCCTGTGGTGTGTAGGCGTGGACATTCACAGTCATGGGCAGCAAGAGTAATGTGAGAACATTGATCTGCTTTATGCCTTTCACTCAGGGGTTACTATTTGCATGTTGACCCCCTGGGTTGGGCCCCAACATTTTCTTTTTTAGACCACCAGAGTGTGGCCCCGATCCAGACTGCCTGCTGCCCTCTCTGACCTGACCTTCACTAGAGGACACATGGAAGACAGCGCTCACAGACGCTCACCTTCCTGTCTGCACCCTTGAGGTACACAGAGCATCTTTCACCATGGGAAGTGGAAATGATACAACATTTTCAATGAATGTCAAACTCTTCCACAAAAAATAAAAACGGGCTGTTTTCCCTGTTAACTGTAAAGAAACATGATGGGTTCCCTGTATTTTTTATTTAATGTTCACACCATACAACAATTACTACTACAACTATTTACTCTAGATGCAGTTTGATAATTGTCATTGCTTGTTAAACTCTATTTCCCTTGAGGTGAAAAATAAGAAACTGTGAAGAATATAACAACAAGAGTAATATACACTGTATTACTCAATATTAATACACTCTATATTACTCAATACTATTAATTAATATAACTGCTGTAAGTTATAACTATTTATGACAAGTTTCGATAATTGGAGCATACTGAAGTGAGTCCTCAAACTCCAAACTGATAATAAAGTTATATAAATACATTAATAGTAATATTAATAGAAATATACACTATAGTTATAGTGGTATACATTATATTACTCAATATTATTATAGATTATATTAGTAGTAATATTGATAGTAATATACACTATATTACTCAATATTATTATACACTATATTACTCAATATTGTAAGTTATTATAACTTCTGTAAGGTCAAAACTATATATACTATACAACTCAATATTATTATTACCCAATACTTTAAGTTATTATAACTGCTGTAAATTCAAAACTGTCTAAGCACAGGTTGTAATAATTTGTGTATACCGAAGTGAGTCCTAAAACTCCCAACTGATAATACAATTATACAGATCTATAACCCAATATGCCTATAGGCTTCTCATTCAAAAGATGAGACCTTATAGGCCTACTGTAGTTTCACATAACACTTTTCATATAATCCATTGTTAAGGAGAGCACTTCATAACTTCACAAGTATACACGTTTGTTTGCATCATTGACTTAAATAAACCAATATAACCACTAAAAACTAGTAGGGAAAGCTTGTAATCTACCGCTGCATTTTTATAAGTGCTTTTGCATCCACAACAAGGGTCTTGTCACTTGTCAATTACCACGGACCATTACACATGAGTGTGTCGTAGCTTAGTTTCTCACAGAATAGGCCTTGGTCAGTGAGCCTCCCATCAGTTCAATGTTAATGTCCCATTGGGTCCAGTCAGTGAGTCTCTGGACTCCCCCCTCACCCCCTTTTCTCACCCTCATCTCCTCTTGTGTGTTGTCCAGCTGGCTCTGACCTCTGACCCTTTCACCCTCACTCCTGACCCCTGAGGACATTCCCACGCCACACCCTTTTGTGTACATCTCGCCATGGAGACCCAGTGGTCACTCCCTCTGCATTTTTAGAGATTATGGTGATAGGCATAATTCACTTTCACTGGGATCAGTGTAATGCAACCTAATTTGGCCTAATCCTAATTCAAGTATGAGGTGCTACAACCCTAAAATGTATATATTTATTAAGAGTGTTTGTGAAGAATATTTACAATATATCATTTAATGTAGGCCTACATGTCATTTTATCATCAAAATCCTGAGCCTGACTCAATGCAATACAAAATATGTTAAATAAATCACAAGTATAAATGCAGTAACTATAAATGCTGCTTTCTGAGGGTCCAAACGTTCAACAATAGTTTTTCTATCTAAATGCGGTCATTACAGGTATTTCTTCCTCCGGGTGTATTATTTATTTTTTAAGATGAAACTTTAAACATTAGTGCAAATATACGTTTTTGACTATGTTCCTCTACCTGCCATGGGCACTTGTGTCCTTCCCTCTTTTCTTTTCTTCTCTGAGCGCGCAAGTGCTTTTGTTAACCCCTCCGTGGATCCCTCCCTTCTTTTCCTTCTGTCACTTTCACAGTTAATTGTAGAATAGAGATTTTCTCCATTGTGCCCGGGTCTCTTAGGTAACCCCACTCCTGCATGAAATGAGATGGATAGAGGCGAAGGCATCGAGAGGGGGACAGGCAAACTGAACAAGCAGCGGAGGAGGACGGACGCAGAGCACAGAGGACCTAACAATATTGAAAAAAAGTTAAGATAGACTTTTATATTTAATAACATTAATAGATGCTTCTCTTGGAATATTATCACTGTATTATTGAAATTGCTGGGACATGTAAGTATTACAATAATGTACCTTTTAACAAGTTAGTTAGTACAAGTTAATTTAAAAATATGCCAGGGTATAGATAAGAAATAGTACATTTCTAAATAATCAATGGGTATATTTTGTGTAATAATATAGTGCTATTGGTGAAAAACCTTTGGAACATGAATTACATTTAATCTTTACATGTAATCCTTTTTAAAAACCTCTCTGATGACATTTCTGAGAGTGGCCTGTTTTTCTTTTGATGGTTCATTTATTTATTTAAAATTGTCAGCCCATTTGATAATAGATATTTCTGCGCTTGTTTTTCTTCATCTCATACACTTCTTTTAAACCAATGCAGCTATTCATACCAAGTTTGACAGGGAGTCTGGCGTTGATTGTCCAAACGCAATTCTTGTGTTGATTCTCCATATCCAGGAGTTGTGCATGGACATCTTGCCTCAGACTCTCATTTACTTCATCTTCTAGCTGGAATAACACAGAGAACTACATGGGAATTCATTTAATGTCATTTAGCTGTGTGCAGGCCTTTCATTTTTTTTATAATTACTGGAAAAAAATCATTTCATCGCCCCTACTGGCTTTAAACTATTGGTTTGATTGAAATTACATATTTATGGAACATTTTCAAAATATAATAAAAAAGTTTGGATTATTAACAAATGTGACTTTATGCCTTTAAAATGCAGGTATTGAAATTCTAAATCAGTTCTCCGAATTAATCTAAAGCTTCTAGATCCTGGACTTTGACTTTTTTAATTTCCTGAGTTCCTTGTTGAAGGAGGAGGCTGCATCATTGGACGAGCATATTTGAATTTTTTATTGCAAAGTTCTGTTTGTTTCATGTGTGAATATCTTATTATATTGAAGAAACAAGTTACCTTGGTTTGTGGATCAGTTGTTTGCTGAAAAGAAACATTTTAAAAGAACAATTTATCTTGCTATTTGGGGAAAATCCGATCATCAATGGTTGAAGAGATGATCTGGTAACGGGCCACATGGTGAATGGAGGCCGAGAGTGTGTGCCAAATGTGTCTTTGGATTACTCAGGGCCATAACACACCCCTGTTATTATTAGGAAAACTGTGTGTATTATACAGTGTATATATGTGTAACAAATGTATATATTTATCTATAAAATATTTTATTTTAAAACTTTTTATAAGATTGATGTTGATGTTACAGCTATGTCTTTTTTAAATCTAAAACATAAAAATGCAATTCATGTTATTAGAGAATACCATGAAGTAAGTCAAAAAAATATATAGACTATTAATTGCATATTGACAATATTAAGATAGAAATGAATCACTAAATCTCCTTAAACAAACATGCTGTATGTGCAATAAAGTAAATCACTGCAAGCCTAAAACCTCAGGCAAATTACCAGGGATTGGTCATCTGAAGCATGTAGTTCTGATAATGTTGGTTCTAATTTCTTTCTGTTTACATTTACAAGAGTATAAAGTGAAACATCAATAAAATAAATAAATGTGAAAATCTGACGCTTTCACTTGCATTTTTGGTTTATGTTGAATGTAAATATAATAAAATGTACATGTTTCCTGCTATACTTGAGAAGAAATATGATTTTTTTTATTGCATCTTATATGAAGCTGTTTATGTAGAAAAAAATAAAGTTTCTGAACCGGTCTCAGTGTGTGTTTCTTTCTTTTGCTGAGTTAAGTCAAGTTAACTGCAAGACAAGTATTATGAGATTAAGAAGCTTTAGCAACTATTGATGAGATATATTTGAAAAGGAACCATTAACATGAAGAAATATTGATATTTATGGAGTTTACAGAAACTTTAGCAACACTTCTCTTTCCTCTAAATCATTCCTGCATCAGTAAACAGCCCTCACTCCATTCCCTACCGTAAGAGAGCAAACTCGATTTCTTGTAAATCACATGATTTTCGGGAAATCTGGCTGACTTGCAGTAACCAGTGAGAGTTTGGGTTCACATTGTGAAACAAAAACTAACACTTTCCATGCTGCATGCCAAATAATAATAAAAACAATAAAGCCTGACATTTTAATGTAAACACTATGAGAATATAACACATCTGTACAATAGAGTATACATAGTATTTCTGACAGTATGATGATTTTCTCGATTTATGTATAGCCAGTTAGAACATGCAACATGTGGCATCATATTGAGGAATGAAACAAAGTTATCTAAAAAGGAAAAAAAAGGGAGGGCTTTGCGAAGTCCAACGATTGGGAAATAAAGGGATGGATCAATATCAAAATTTCAGTTCATCAAAAGCCTGTGTCAGAGCAGGCAAAGACCTAGGAGCTGCACCATGGAGCGCTACATCTTCTCAATACTGTTTCTGATCTTGACTGTGGAACCAGCTGCTTCAACGGACAATGGGTAAATGTAGAAATAGCTGCATGATTATACATGATGTCATGTAATGGGAATCTTTTTTTGTTTGATGAAAAAGGGATTTAAATATATACAGTATACATGTATATTTTATGTTTGTACGCATCATCTAATAATTAATGTTTTCAACATAATATATTGTTAATGATTATTATGACATTTTGTCATATTGTTAGAGTATATAAAATATGCGGCGTTGCACACATTTCTCTAAGGATATATAGGTCAAGCAATGCAAATTATAGCAATAAAGGTGCCAACAGTGCTTTTTTCATCTTTTGTGTAGATTCTTCATCTCAGCCCCCGGAGTTTTTCATGTGGGTGTTAATGAGAAAGTGTTTGTCCAGATGGGAAAGTCTCATTTTAACATTCCTGTTACTCTCTACCTGGAGCTTGAGACTGGGGGATTGTTGTCTAATAAGATAACTACTACTTGTACTGAGGACAATAAGATCCAAACAGTTGAGCTCAAGGTATGAGACACTTTTCAAAAAATGAAAATAATTTTGACAGCACTTATAGGTCATTAACCAAACTTATAATTTGGATTTGTACAGCTAAGAACAGACTTAGTAGCAGATTTGCCTCCGGAGGTCCGTAAGACACTTAAGTACCTCACGCTGGTGGCAGTGAGCCCCGCCTTCAGTGTCAGGAAGTCAACAAAGGTCCTGGTATCAAAACGGAGAGGAAAGATCTTCATTCAGACTGATCAGCCAATTTACAACCCAACACGAAAAGGTGAAAGGAAAGAAAATAATATCAACACAACAGAATGAATAATTATGGTTTGTAAAGCCTGTATTTTTTTTGTCTTCAAGTGAATTACAGGATATTCACTCTTGACCACGCATATAGGCCTAGTGAGGACGTGATCCAGATATCAGTTATTGTGAGTGACACATACTTACTTAAAAAATAATGCATACATTATTGTAATTGGTGAATTTTTTGGCTGATACTTATTATTTCTTTACAGAATGCTGCTGGGAACAGAGTAATGAGGTCCCAACGGTCTGCAAAGGGAGGAATACTAAAAGGCAATTTTCCCATACCTGATGTCTCAAAGTATGATGAAACAAATGAACAATAAACAGCCTCTAAAATGACAACACAAGCACATTTGAGACCCTAATAACAAATGCATATTTTGTTTACAAAGAATGGGCACATGGAAGATTACAGCACACTATGAAAATGACGAGGATAACGCTGCTTCCCGAGAGTTCAAAGTCAAAAAATTCGGTGAGTTTATTCGGTTTCAGTTTGTTGTTTCTTAAGTATTTTAAATATTGTGCCCCCCTTTAAAACGTTGTTTTTCGATCCTATCCTAGTTTTACCAAGTTTTGAGGTGAACATTGCAATGAAGCAGCGCTATATTTTGTTAAATGCTGAAGAGTTTAACTTCACCATCTTAGCAAGGTAAGTGTTGATTAATTTAAACCTACTTTACTGCCAATTTTTCTTGTTTATACAGCAATACATTTTGTCCACTATGCCGAAAAATTAAAGAAAAAGAATCGCTCTATGAAGTATTTAGCATTTTATATTACACATAGAATGTATTAGTACATATTATGATATAGGCTGATTTATTTAAATATTAAGGGTGCATGTCCCCCAATTTGTTACAGTTTTAGACCTTTTATTTGCCTTAACTTCATCTTCTACAATTCTACAATGATTTTCTCTCTATAGATATTCACATGGCGAGAAAGTTAAAGGGGCTTACCACTGCCAATTTGGTGTGGTAGTAAAAGAGACAACTCTTGGTGAACGAATGAAACCTGTCTTTATCAGGAGACTGGAGTTGACTGGTTCGGTGAGGGAAAATATATTTATCCAAAATATATAATCCAGCTCATTTTTTTAGATCAGATAATCTGTCAACATATTGCATTTCTTAAACGTTACAGTACTTAAAATCAACAATTGATGTCATTCCTTAAAGGTCCAGGATGGAACTGCAGCAGCTACTCTCCAGATGGCAGAATTACGCAACCAACTCCAAATTCAGCAGAATAAAAGTATCTCCGAACTACAGCAGAGTGGAGCCCAGATCTACTTGGGAGTATTTGTCACCAACATCCAAAGTAAAGACACTGTGTCACACTATATATACATAATTAAACCATCGGGTGTAATAAGGGAATACATTTAACAAAGTGTAAAATATCAAGTGCTTTGTTAAATATTAGAGACTAGTTAAATATATTAATTAAATACAAATAAATTCCTAATATTCTAACAAATATGTGCAAACAGAAGAACTAAACTAGGACATTTTCTATAGTAATGTTAGTGTTACTATAGCAGATTGGAAATTCAAGGAAGTACCCCCTGTGTCACTTCAAATGTTTCTATTCTGAAAAATAGCAAAAACCTTCTTGCCATCATGTAAGTGAGAGGTAGCCTATACATAGAAGATTTAGTTTTGTGATTTCTCAATGCATCTGATTTCTGCATTTTATTGCCCAGGTGGTGAAATTCAAGAGACAGAGGTGTACCTTCCTATCATCTCCCACAAATACACCGTGGATCTCTCTCGAACTCGAAAATATTTCCTTCCTGGATACCCACTAGATGTGGTGGTATGTATGAAACTCACAAATGAGTACACAGCTATGTATGCAAAGTCTGTAAGGTTAATCCAGTTTGTTATTATTATTATTATTATAGGCAGTTGTGCGTCACCCGGATGGATCCCCTGCAGCTGGTGTGCCAGTAAAGATGGAAGTAAAACCAGAGGAATCTTGGCACGGAATCACTGATCAGGAGGGGGCAGTGTTTCATGTCTTTAACATTCAAAATGAGGATCGGATTACAGTTAAGGTTAGTATCAACAAAGAAATGAAATGAATAAACTACTTGATTTCCTGTTGTTAAGATACACTGTGTATACTCTTGCTTCATCAGGTGTCAGCAGATGGCCTTCAGGTGAAGAAAGTAATCCAGAAAGCTTCTTCTCCGAGTAATTGCTTCCTTTACCTGAGTATTACCCACAGGATGTATTCTGTGGGCGAGACACTAACTGTTAACTTCAACACCATCAATGCCCCAACACAAGGGTTGATATACTATATGGTGAGGCATATCAAATTAATTAAGGAAACCTGTTTTCTTTGACAGAGAGAATAAACCGTTTTTTATATCTATAATGTATTTAATTTATGTGTTGACTACATGTAGGTTTTTAGCCGTGGGATCCTAATAAACCAGGGTTCTGTAATCCTTGGTACTTCAGTTAGACAAAACCTTCCGATAACATCTGATATGGTGCCATCCTTCCGTCTGATTGGCTACTGCTACAACCAGAATGGCGACATCATTGCAGACTCAGTGTGGGTAGATGTCATGGATGAATGTCAGATAAAGGCCAAGGTGAGTAAACAGAACAGATAAGAGTGCTGTCTGAGCAGAGTGAGGCAGATAGCGGATAGGTAGATAAACACACGTTTACCTCTAATGGGTTACATAGGTCAGTTGAATAGAAGTAGGACAGTTGTTGGCCTTTATAAAGACTAAAGGAAATCAGCATTAGATTGGAAGTAACTAACTGTGGTGGGTGTTATTAAGGTGTTTTTATGTTTACATGTTTTTACTTCAATGATTGGTGTTCATATAATAATTGGATTAACCTTTTCTTTGGACAATGGCATAAAAAACGTCTGTAAAATTGTACTTTAATTTAGGTAGAAACAAAAGGACCATTCACACCTGGAAAAAGGTCTGTGCTAGAAATTGATTTGGATGGTCAGAGAGCCAAAGTGGCTTTGCTGGCTGTGGATAAAGCCTTCTACGGTCTCAATGCCGATAATAAACTCACAGCCAAACAGGTAACACTTCACACATAATATCTCTGCCAACACACTGAGGTTATTGCATTTATCCCATTATTATAGCACAGTAAATCCAAGCTAATGTTCTACCTTTCAGGTGTTTTCGTCCATGCAGTCCTTTGATCATGGTTGCACATATGGTGGAGGAGCTGACCCTGCATCTGTACTAATCGATGCTGGACTGTCTTTTTTCTCTCAGTCAGATTCAAAATGGAGAAAAAGTATGAGAAATTACTTTATTTCTTCATCTTACCTTTTTTAAATGATTCCTGTCAAGATGTAATAAAGATAGTTTCAGGTTTACTAACATTAAATTAACACACACATATTGTAAAGGTCACCTATTATGCAAACATCTACTTGTTTATGTATTTTATACATAAACATGTGTCCCCTCTGTGTAAAGAGATTCTCAAAGTTGCAGGAAAAAAGATTCTCTCACTTTTTGTCCGGATCCATTTATATAAAATCCTGTCTGAAAATGAGCTGATCAGATTTTGGCCACTTTATGATGTCATAACGATTTTTTTGGCTTGTGTAACCATTAGCCAATAACCAACCAAGGTAACCCCCCTCCCCCCCCACCTTATCACCTGAATCTCCTCCTAGAGCACCATTGAGTTCTTTTTAACCAAATATCTCTCAGAGGGGCGTGGGGAGTGGCTCCTTATTTTCATCTTAAGTAACAGACAGAGAATCAGAACTTTTGAAACAGCTCTGAAACAGAGGGGATTATGGGATGCTACAATGATCTGTTTGGTATTTGGAGCCAAACACTTCAGAGACATGTTTGTATATATCTGAGACCTATAATATATTGATGAAAAAAAGTATAATAGGGGACCTTTAAGGGACACTTAAATCCAAAATCCATTCAGCAGTGTTTTATTACTTTCCAGGTCTTTCCTGCAACTCACAAGCTGGAAGACAAGGGCGCTCTGTGAACCTTCAACAGGAAATGATGTCCTTAAGTAAGAAAACATTCTGGCATTACTACTCAGGTCTGAGATAATGTAATGTGATTCTAGTAAGAAAATGTTTGAATTTGTTTTCCTTTTGTGTTATCATACATTTCAGAATCAAACTTTTCCAAAGAAGAGTTTCAAGAATGTTGTGTTCAAGGGTTTTCTCTTATCCCTATGAGACGCACATGTCTGGAAAGAGTGAAGAGAATCAATCTGGTGGAAGCCAAACCTGGTTGTGCAGAAGCCTTTTTTAAATGCTGCCTTGAAGGAGAGCGTCTGAGAAAAAAAAAGATGATAGAGGAGACCCAGGATGAACTTGGCAGGAGTGAGATAAGATTTTCATGTGGACATTAAATACTTACACAAATATTAATTTGGCATTTCATAACTGTGGCAAACCTTTAATTTGTCTGTTTTTCAGCTGCCAGCACAGAGGACATTGAAGACTTCTTTTTGGACACTACTGCTCAGTACATTCGACAATTTTTCCCGCCAAGCTTTGCATTCACAGAATTTGAAGTAAATGGAAAAGGAAGGTAAGAGGGGGACAGACCCTTTGTATGCTAAAGGTTCAATTACATTCATAAAGTGGCTTGTTATGCAAGTTAATACTTCATAGTTCAATCAATGTTTATTTTAGTTCTGTTTATATTCTTTGTATTTGTTACTGTGTGTGTCAATTTAAATATGTTAGCATTTTCCAACAATCGGTGTCATTGAATCTGATTGAATGCATTACGTAATGTCTAATGAATCAAATATAGACAAAGCATTTTTCTGATTCATTTTAGTAAGGCAGCACTCTTTAATTGATCTTATTGAAAACCCTTAGCTATAATTTGGCTCTCCCTGATTCCATAACCATGTGGGAGATTCAGGTGGTCACTTTATCAGCAGCCACAGGTAATAGTAGCTTCATCCCACTTCAGAAATACATCTGGAATACTTGACCGAGTAGTTTCTCATTAATAACTCTGTTTCATTCAGGTTTCTGTGTAGTCAAGCCGTCTGAGGTCAGAGCGTTCAAGAGCGTGTTTGTGTCTCTGAAAATGCCTTACTCTGTGAAGAAATATGAGCAACTATCCATTTCACCTGTTATCTACAATTATGGCGATGATACACTACAGGTACGAATAACATTACAATTACATTAACCGCCCCCCCCCCTCCTTCATTTCATAATGTATTTTTCTCTGTGGACACATGCATTGTTATAGTTGGCAGTTCACATGGAACAAACGGAGGGGCTTTGCTCGCCCGGTTCAGCCACCACGACAGCTTTTGTCAACATTACTGTGGAGCCGCAGTCCTCTCAGTTTGTCTCCTTTTCTGCTGTCCCCATGGTAATCGGCTCGATACCCATCAAAATCCGTCTCTATGATATAGGGAATGAGTGGGGAATAGATGCCATTGAGAAGACTTTGAATGTTTTGGTGAGTGAAAAAGACATGATTTGATCTCAATGCAAAATGATTGCCTGACAAAATAAATATGGAAAATATGAATATGTACAAATTACTCACCTATATTGACCATCCATATGTGACATAAGTATTATGTTATACATTTTGAACTTGTTAATAAGTAGCGCTGACAGCTTTTTATGAGTATTAAAAATGTCAGCAAGTTTTATAAAAGTGTGATAATGCAGAAAGTCCCTTCCCTTCCCTATCCCTTAAAAAATGTATAATGCTTGAGGATATTAACAGTAACAGTAATTAATTAACATAATATCAGCACTGTTATGTTAGCTTATACCAATATGCTTCTTTCACTTGCATATATTAATATGTAAGGCAAGGGACACATAATAACTGCTCTATATTCTGTCCTGTTGTAGACAGAAGGACTAGAAAAGAGAGTAGAAGTAACCTATGTGCAAAAATTTGTTGGTAAGTTGTGGCTGTTTTTCTTATTAATGCCTGCTTAACAGTTGCCAATATTTCTGTCTTCAATATAATTTACACGTACATTTGGTTAAATAAACCAATTTGTCTGTTTCTTATTAGGGAGGAGCTCAAAGAATTTCACTTATGACGGAACTTTACCAGATGATGTAGTCCCCAACTCTCTTTCCAATATTTTCATTTCAGCCGAAGGTATGTACTAACAGAAACAAACTGAGATCATACCACAGACCTTTGTAAATAAAAGAGTCTTATCCTTTCAATGTTCTCATCTTACAGGTGATGGATTTGGCAGTTCACACGCAGAGAACCTTCTTTCTCCTCAAAAGGTTTCCAGGTTGATTGTATTGCCTACAGGATGTTTAGAACAGACAATGTCCAAACTGGCCCCTACAGTTTCAGCTCTCCGCTACCTGGACCTGAGTCGGCAATGGTTTGACCTGCCTGCTGGTACCAGAGATGATGCTCTTGATAAAATTGAAGAAGGTAGGAACACATCAGCTTACTGTAAATGCATGTGTTTGTCTGCTAAGTTTTAATAACAATATTCATATAAAATAGAGAAAGAATCCAATAAAAATAGCGATGTCCTCATTGTTCAATGTAGTAATTTTAAAATGTAGATTTTTAAATTGGTACTAGTTGGTAACTTAACTCAGTTAAAGTGGGAATAAAAAATTACCCCTTTTTCTTTGTTTAATGCTTTCTGTCACACTAGTATTGTGGCACGTTATAAAGGTTGCACCCTCTGTGGGTTTCTCATAAATCTCAAGACATTTTTGTTTTTAACAAAGTATAAACTTTCTTTGTCAGGTTATATTAGGATTTTAGGTTACAAGAAACCAAATGGATCTTATGGTGCATGGGGTACAGTGCCATCTAGTAATTGGTGAGTATGTTGTATGCTGCCTGAATGATTTTTGACAAAGTAGTTACTTCCAATATTTCCAAAATTAACAAATATTAGCTTCAATATTTGAATATTGTAAGTCAGCCTTTGTGATCCATATTTCTCCTTTGTTTTTATTTCTCTTGTCCTCAGGGTGACTGCCCTTGTTGTGAAAGTGTTATCGCTGGTGGCGCAGCGTCAGGCCATGGCTTTCGGACAGCAGGGCAGGCAGGCTAGGGTTGTGCCAGAAAAAGAAATCCGTCTTTCAGTCGGATACTTGATCTCAGTACAGAACTCAGATGGGTCATACCGTGACCCACATCCAGTGCTACACAAAGGAGTTCTGGTAACTTGATTTAAATAAATGTTATAAGATGCATATGTCATATTAGAACAATATAAAATATAGGTTGTGGTGATTTGAATGCGATATTGTCTCTGTGTGTTCAATGTAGGAAGACCAAGAGGACAAAGCATCCATGACGGCTTTCATTAATCTTGCACTGTACCGGTCTCTTGATTTCCTAAATAGTGAATTAAGAAATAATGTGGTGAGATAATACATCGACTCGAGACATATATCTTGATATAACTTGACAACATCGCACTTTAATGCATTCACTTTTCCTCTAGCTTGATTGGAAGGTGAACGTTTTCACGTGCACATTGAAATTCTCAACATCTACCAGAGTGATTAGCACAACATTTTGTAGAAATAATAACAAGTTCCAGACAAATCCTATTTTTTTTGGATCCCTGATACCTGCTATTGCCTAAGCATGGCATTAAAGTCTGTGTTTGGGAATTAAAATATATGTATAGAATATTTAAAGTATTTTGTTACACAGTCAATTCAAGTCAATTAATAATTGATGACGAATAGTTGTAAAAACTTATACTCCTTTATGTTACTTTCTACCAGGAAGCAAGTATTTCAAGATCTAAAACATATCTCCGGTCACAACCGGAGGAGCTTAAGCATCCCTACGCTGTTGCCATTACAGCCTACTGCCTTGCAGTTTGCATGCCACAGGGAACAGATCATTCATCTGCCTTGAGAAGACTTCAAACACTGGCTACTGAAGGTAGAAAAAAGCAGTCCCTCTGATTGAATTACCTAAGACACCCAGAGATACGTATTAAAGATAATGTTTTTATGGTGGCAGAATGATTGCAAGTTGACCAATTTATGTTATACAATATATATATATATATATATATATATATATATATAGAGTATACACATATCCCAATCCTACAGGCAAACATACCTGTTTTGGATATTGTTTAGATATGTAAACTTATTGTCTATTTCTTATATATCAGTGGAGAATGGCTGTAATCAGCGGACAGCTAATGCCAGCCCACAGAATCAGAGGGCAGATGCCATCACAGTAGAGACTGCAGCTTACACCTTACTGGCTGCAGTGGAACTGAAGCAGACCAAGATGGCAGACAAAACTGCGTGCTGGTTAACCACCCAGGAAAACTATTTTGGTGGCTTCAAATCATCACAGGTGATTATAAATACCTTTTTTAGATTGACCAGATATACAATCATAGTTGAGATGTTAAACTTTTTATTTACACCCTCAGGATACCATCATGGCATTGGAAGCTCTTGCGGAATACGAGCTAAAGAGGAACACCAGTCCCGAAGCAAATCTCATAGCAGAGTTCACAGTCCCAGGAAAGAGAGACATTGCAAAGCTTACACTGAAAAATAAGAAGGAGAGAGTGGAAACAGACCTTAAGGTATCAGGGCATTATCAACAGAACACTTAAATACAAACACACACATCAACTAAATCTCATTCCTGTGTCTTTTGTCCCAGAAATTAGCAGGGAACAACATTATTGTGAAATTGACAGGAAATGGCGATACCAAGTTGAAAGTAAGTTTGATAAATGTCTCCAATATGATATATAAATAATACTAATCCATACTGTAACGTAAATCACAAATGTCTTCTGCAGATTGTAAAGGCTTACTATCTACTGGACTCCAAGGACCACTGCGACAAAGTGTCTATTAGCGTCAGAGTAGAGGGCAAAGTGAAGTACACAGGTGAGCTTTTATTATAAGTCACAGCCACATGCATCAAAGATTAAACCTATAAAGTTACAATGACCTTGGTTTCCTCAGCTGAGATCGTAGAAAACTATGACTACTATGAGGACTACTCTGTCAACAAGGAGAAGGAGGTGCGAGTTGCACGATCAGCAATTGAGTGGTTTGATGCTCGCACCAGAAACAGAAGAGATCTTGATAACAACCTCCAATCAGAAAATACTGTCACCTACCATGTGTGTGTCAGGTTAGTTGACACCCAGTACATATATGATCTTTATAAATAACATTAGACGGTGAGTTTTGAAGGATAATGTATTTGTCATTGTTTTTCTGTGTGTAGTCATAGCCTAGACCGCAATCTCACAGGAATGGCTATTGCTGACATCACACTGCTGAGTGGATTTCAGGTTGAAACTCAGGACCTGGATAGGGTCAGTACCACTCTCTACCTCCTCTTCGTCATTAACATCCTCAGGGCAGTGGGAGGAGCTTCTTTTCATTTTCATTCATGCATTCCTTCATTCAATACTAGACAAGCTAAGGGGTTTGAAAAATGAAAACGTTTAGAAACTATGTCTGAACATATTTCGTTTTTGAACACATGACTATGAACAAACACATTTGACAGGCAACTGTGATTTGTTGTCTAGCAAACAGCAGCAACTCCAGAAGAATACCTGTTCTTGAATTAGTCTGGCACATTAAGCCCTGTAAAATGTCATCTGATGCGTTACAAAATACATATTTGTTTTGAGTGTGTTTAGAGGTTATAATAGACAGATTTAGTTAACTATGCTTTGTTAACTGTTCCCCCAGTTTCCAGGGTTTGTTCTAAACTGAATTAGTCTTCATATTTTGCTGAAATAAATGAGAAACATACCAGTCTCTCATCTACCTTTAGGCAAGCAAATGCATAAGCGTAAGAAAAAGAAGCGTAAAAAAACATCAACACTTTTCTGTAAAGATTGCAATATTGAAAGAACTAATTTTACAACTTCAAGCTCAGGTTATTTGTTTACATTTTGTAAAGATGGCGACAATTTTGTTCTCAACTGTAGTATCAAAGCATTTTTAATTCACTGTTATGACTTGCACCTCTAACTGGCTTGTTCTACAGAGCAGCAACTATAACGTTTTGTATTATAGTGTTTAGAGTGGTCAATCATGCCAAAGTATATGGATGTATCATATCAAAAAGTTGAATTCTTGTCTCCTGTAGCTGACACTTCTGCCTGAACAATACATAGCCCATTATGAGGCCACCTATGGAAGAGTGGTGCTGTACTTCAATAAGGTAAGGTAAACTCTTTTGACATACACACATTTGACATTTCCAGTACTAAAAGATTTGTTCTTTCACTCTAGGTCCTTGAATCAAAGGAATGCATTAGCTTTGACGCTACACAGACCGTACCAATTGCCCTTCTACAGCCTGCTCCAGCTGTCTTCTATGATTATTATGAACCAGGTAAGCTATTTATTAGATTTGTTGCGAGGATAGAGGGGAAATCATTGTTGAATTCATCAGGAATTTATGAATTATTTGTGCTTCACTTGCAGACAGACGGTGTACTGTGTTTTACTCTGCCCCCAAAAGAAGCACGATGATCTCCAAACTGTGTTCAGAGGATGTGTGCCAATGTGCAGAAAGTAGGCCACTTATCATACACCCATACTGATTAACAGCTACATGAATGTTGCGATAATTATAAAAGTTTCATCATGTTCCTCTTTTCTTTAGGACCCTGTCATAAAATACAAAATACATTCCAAAGACGTCCAAGAATGACAAAATATGTCCGTTTACAACATGCGTGCTTCTTTCCTGTAGTAGATTACGGTCAGTAATGCAACTAAGACAATTTGCAGTAATGAATATGATATAACCTCAACTTTAAATATCTGAAAACAAACTTTTATATAAAGTCACACTTTCCACCTCGTTTTATTCCAGCATACAGCGTTGAAGTCTTAAATGTTACCATGAAGAGTAACTTTGAGCTGTACTCAGTGAATGTAACGGATGTACTCCGATCACGTGAGTAAACTGTAACCATAAGCTTAAAGGGGACCTATCATGCAAAATGCACTTTTGTACATCTTTTATACATGAATATGTGTCCCCGGTTTTCCAGGGAACTCACCAAGTGTCAGAAAACACAACCCTCTCTATTTTCCTCCATACCCAAATCTCTAAAAAAGGGGCTGCAACGGATCTGATACAGACTGATCCAGATTTGAACACTTTTATGTCGTCACAGAAGTTGCGCTACGGCTATCGGGCCAGCTCCACCAATCAGGAGGAGACAGCCACAGACATTACCGTTCGAAAGCGCTGGAGACGCTGTAGTACATATTTCAGGCCACCAGATGTTGCTGTTCTCACTGAATCAGAGCATGAAAGGCAGTGTTAAATTGAGCGAAATGAGGAATGGATCAAATGCATGATCTGTTTGGTATTTTGAAAAATAAAAAGTATAAATATGCCTTATATAGGTATGGTCCTACAATATATTATTAAAAAATAGCATGATAGGTCCACTTTAAGTAGATGCCGTAACATTGACTATTACATTTTTATGGTGGAAACACTGTTCATAAATGTTATGATAATTGTCTACCAGATGGAGATATCCTTGTGAGCGAGAATTCTGTCCGAGTGTTTGCTAAGAGGTTACACTGTAAAGGACAATTAGACTTGGGAAAACAGTATCTCATCATGGGCAAAGATGGCGCCACAACTGACTCAAACGGAAAGTAAGTAAAGTCAATAATATCAATTAAAGGAACAATTTAACAATGATTGATTCTCATTCTGTTCACTCCCTCTCATAAAGGATGCAGTACCTGCTGGACTCAAACACTTGGGTTGAAAGAAAACCTTTGAAGGACACATGCAAAAAATCGGCATATAGATCTGCCTGCACGGAGTTTGATACCTTTACAGAGGATTACAAGATAGATGGCTGCAGACAGTAAAACACACAACTCCTTTTCATTTAACATTGTATGTTAAAGAGTCATGAAAGCATTTAACCTAAACTCCTAAAGAGGCATTGTTGCTAGCCAACAAAAAAGAGTGACTCAGCCCACAGTATAATTGTATAGTTTACTACTGACAATGTAACCCATTAATCATGTCTTTATAACTAATATAGCTACCAGTGTTTTAAACATATAATAAAAACACCATGTTGTAATTGAAAACGTCTTTGTATGTGAATTATTGGTTGGGACATAAACTAGATGCATACATGTTAGATAATTATTTGAAACAGAACTCAAGATTGAAGCAGAAAACTTTGGTGCTTTCATGTCTGTCCAGATAGTCTGATTCAGTTTAGTGAACTGGCTCTATTTAACTTTTCTGCTGAATATATTTATTTTCTTATGGGTTTTTTTCACTTACTGGCAGTAAAAGATCTGAGAGGGTTCTCTGTACTCAACCCAACCCCCCTCAAAGTTACCCACCTTCTTACTTAACATCTGCAAGGTAAGGGAGAAGGGGAGTGGTTTGAGGGTTAGCACATAAAGTGGAATATAAGTCTGTACATAAAACTGGCTTGCTTGCTACCAGCGGAGAAACATAGTGACAGGATAAGGATCAATCATCACATCGTAATGATAACAACTCTGTATCTCAAGAAAAGTCCCCTTTCTTAAATGTGCTCCACTTAGCAAACATGCAGCTGAAGACTCTCAGTGCAATTATTTAAAACACGTTGTACTCGATGCAGAAAGCGGTAATTGGAGAAAACAAGGAGTATTGGGAGGGAGCCGTGCAGCAGGAGAAAGAGGGAGGCATGGGTGGAGAGGCGAGGAACAAGCAAGGGCTTATGTGCTTATATTATTTTAATCTCTGAGGCCGGGTCCAATGTAAGCAACACAGGAGTACTGACCATTACTTCAATCACAGCCAGATCAATGCCTGCACTGTTTCAGCCATTGCCATTAGACATTTCATTACATTTGAACCAATAAAGGGTAAATACATAGGCAGACTTTAGCATCTCACATTTTCATCTTGGGATTACTTTAGTGCACCGTCAGTGGCCAACAGCAACAGCGCATTTGAAAAAGTGCTCTTCTTTTTACTGTGGGCTTCCTCAGGTAATCAATGGCTTGTCGTGACTAAGCAATGTAGACTTGTGCTCACAATTAAAGTCACATTTAATCAGCAATAGTAGTATTAGATATAGTTCTTGCACAGACTGTTGCATCAAAATATAGCACAAAGGTTCTCATCAAAGACAGACAGAGGAGGTTGACAGATTTGTAATTTTGTTTTATAAATATAATTGTATTGTTGCATCCATGGATTGCCAAAAGAGTTTGACTATAATACACATAATTCATTGGTACACGCTCAGCTAATCTGACACACCAAATGCGCTGGAGCATCAACTGTGAAACTGCCCGGGGAATTGAGAAATGTGCTCATACCACCAGGTGTGTTTTGCTAGGTGTGCAGTAGCTTTAGTTGTTGAAGGTGTGGGCCCAGCCATTTTTTCCAAAGGCCATCACAGGGTCAGCGGTTTAAGGGTGGTCTATGGTGCAGAAAGGAGTACAGTGAAGGCGGGGCCCTTCCTGGAGGCTGCCAGCAGATGGAGGCACGGATGGAGAGGGACCACCCACTCAGGAGTCCACACTACATTGGCAATTCATCTTTTTCATCTCAATATCAAGGTGACTTGGTTTCTTTTTTGCATAGCTCCTTTTCTCAGAAGACATTTTGACATGTCACAGTTGGAAAAGCACAGATGCAAATGATAAGATGTATTGCTGGCTGAAGGCCATTTAGCTGCTTCAGCTTAAGGGTCCTGCTTTTCTGTAAGCTGGCTCACATTGACATGACGGGGGACATTTGAAAAGAACATTGTTACTGTTATTAATAACAAAAACGCTTTTTCTACGATGCAAGTGTCTGAAGTAAAAACAGGCCTCATGGCGCAAAATTAAAATGAACAGATAAAGCACATGTCACGATAAAGGGATATGTCTTTCAATTCAAGGATTTATTGTCATGTGCAAATTAGCAACAGTTTAGATATGGCAATGAAAAACCTAAGTCACAGGCTCCTCCGACAGCGCAACATGAATATATATAGGAAATAAAACAAATATAACAGATAAAACAGATGACAGAGTGTGTGTACATGTATATCATTCTGCATAAGTGTTTATAATTATTTTATTTGTGTCAGATTTAAGGGTTTGTGAAAAGTGTTATTTCATTTTGAATGCGGTTGGCAGCTCTTTATCTTCGACCTCTTCCATATAGTCAGAAGTGCATCATGTTATTCTACCAGTATGGCTTCATTTTTTCACCTCTGTTCTCTAGTTGCATCACATCACTATTCATTTTTAAAGCCAGCATCAAGTAGCACAATGTGTTGCATCAATTATTTGAAAGTTGATATGGAAATGTCATATCAACTTTATTCATTACATGTTACTTGTTAGACAGTATTCAGTAATATATTCTCTGTTACATTGCAATGCTGAAGTTAAGCACAGTAAGTATGTTTTCTTGCAGTATCAGAACATGATGTGCATGCCAAGAAAAGCATGTTATCTCAGCACATTTGAAACTAAAATATCTAGAGGCAAATATGTTTTGCTGTGAGGCTTCTTGTATACCCACACTGTAACATTATAGTCAGTACATGTAACTGCAACAGAATATGAGAGAGCTGTTTTCTTTGCATTGGCTACAGTCTTAAAACTGTCATTCAAAAATGGTTTTGTGTGCTCACTATCTCATGTAAATGATCTCTTTGTGCAGAGTGGCTCTTTTAAAAGTGTCATATCATTGTAAATATTACATTATCACTAACAATGGGTATCTACAATTGTCAAACAATAGTTGTGGAATAAAAAGTACTATTTTCTCTTGGAAATGTGGAGTAGATGTTTAACGTTGCATCAAATGATAAAGTACAAGTTCCTTAACATTATACTTAAGTACAAATCTTAAGTGAATATACTAAGTTACTTTCTACCACCGAGACTCATGTACTGTAGAGTGTGTGACCATCACATACTTTGTAGCATCTACAATGTATTTATCTCAGGTAAAAACTATGAATTCATAACAACATTTTCATGAAATAAGAGATCAAGTTGCTGCAAATTATGTTATTTTAGTTACCAGACAAGGTTTTAATTCAATATTATAAATGTTTATAAGAGCAATCAATAGTTAACCTAAAGAGGTTTTTTGAAAACAACTTCATACTGATCGATGTTAGTGTATCTACATTATCTTTATAGTGCTGTATAGTGTCCTTACTGTAAGGGAAATTATTATATGTACAGCACTTTGGCTCGACCAAAAATCGTTTTAAAAATGTGCTATATAAATAAAACTTGATTTGATTTGATCTTTAGGTATATAAAAACCTTGAATAATATACACTTTTGTTTTGGCTCTCCTGTAAAGTTAGGAAAAGGTCACTTGTGCCCTTCTTCTCTAGACCCTTCAGTGATGTGTCTTCATGTGGCTTACAAAAGGTAGGATAGTGGGTGGCCATTGGTCACAGATTCATAGCCTTCACAGAGCATTCGTTAAATCTGGTGGATACTTGTTTCACTTACATAACTCCCACGTAGTTACATCTCATTACTTCCAACAAACAGCCAATTCATATAGCGAGAGGTTCCTGTCCCCCAGAGTCCGCACTGAATACCTGCAGTGTTATGCTATGTATTCCAGCTGAATCATGATTCTCAGACCACGGATTTATTCAATCAAAGCTGTGTCTAGGTGTTAGCAATGTCTGGGATAAGTCAAGTTACATACGGCAGACACTGGAATAACTGTCATCGGCCATACAAACCTGAACATGCAGGCTATTTTTGTGTTAGAGTACATGAAAGAAGACAAACAAATGCCATGGTATGTGCTGAGAGTGGGTTTGAGAGAAAAACGTTCTGTACGTTCACTAAAAGTCTGATAACATTATATCAGAATCAGAATACCTTTATTAGTCCCACAGAGGGGACCTTTACGTTGTTACAGCACAGGAAGCTTAATGTTACATGCATTCAAAAGTATTAAAGTTAAAAAAAAGTTATGATATAATAAAAAATATAATAAAAATAAATAAAAAGTTACACAATTTACAAAATACATGTTGGAAATTATGTTGGATTACACACAAAAAAGTTGAAGTGCATGTGATTTATTATTGATGTGTTCATCAACAATTATTGGATCATTCTATCAAAAGAAGTTAAAATGTTAAATCTACCAGCAAGATGTATAACACATTACAAAAGTGGAAAAAAACAAGAAAACTAAATACAAGAGAGTATTTGATCATTGTTAATATTCATATTTGTGTAAAAAAGCAACTCTTTTTAAAGTCCAATACAAATATTTTTCATAGTGGTTGAGAAAGTGGGACCACTAGGCGTGGAGGAAGAGGAGGGGGTCCTTAAGTAGGAGCAGACTTTATCACTCTCCTCCTTTCTAGTGGTGGTACTTTCTCTCACCTTTTTCCTCCCTGATCATAACCAACAAGTCTGTGTGAGCTTTTACATTCAGATGGAGGGAGCAACATAAAGAACGAGATAAAGCCCAAGAAACATCAATCTTCTGGTAAGTTCCTTATTCATTATAATATTAGAGTTGAACATCATTTTCAGTGTTATATTTGTTGGAAACAATCATGTTGTTTAATACCGTGTTTCAGCTGCTAACAAGACCTTCTGCACTAATTGCATTGGGTGATATGATATGTTAGTCTTAGTGCAAGATGATGTGGAGTTGTTATTCCTTCTGTCTTTTACCTTAAGCTTTCTTCATTATATCAAGATTAATACTGTGATAATATAACAATTTATATTTCGTGAATGAAAAGGGGCTATTCATTCATTTGATACTGCAGCCGATTAGGGAGTTTATCTGTGCACCAAGGAAACATTTCAAAAATGTTTTTGCTATATGGCACAACATCTAACTTGTTTACTTACAGTATGATTTATTTGACTTTCTGCTGTTTTAAAGCCAAAGCTGGACATATTTCTCTCGGTGGTTTTATGAGTCGTTGGTTCTGTGGATTATGTAACCTTCTGTATAGTGAAAGACTTACAGTGTACCACAGTCCTATACAGTGCTGCTCTGTTACCTCTGCAAAGTCTCCCCAGCAGAGACCCCCAGCTCAAGTCCCCTTCTTCCTTCCTGTTTCAAATCAGCTCATTTAGATTTATACTCAGTTTGGCAAGCCATTGAATTAAGTATTTTCTGATTAAACACTGCTACAATTCTTCAGGTTTATTTATTTTGTCTTGTGTATAAGTAGACACAGTTTAGAAATGTTTTTATATTTATATTAGTTTTTATGAACTCAATATATTTTCTCGTGATGCTTACTGGTTCTAATGTCTTGCACTGGTGCTCAGAGAAAATTGGATTAGGATTGTTCAATAAACAATGTCACATAAAAGAAACATTATGTTTAGTGAGATGCACAACTGCATTTTAGTAATATTTGTTGTGCTTTTATTTTGACAAGATAACCTTTCACAAAGACTGAAAACTTGCCAAAATGTGTTTCTTGGTCCAAATAAGAAATTATGTAATAATGCCACTCGCTGTATGTTACATTTCTCTCAGTGGACTCTAGTCATTGCTGTCAGGTCTCTTTTGATCTGTGTAGCATATAGCCAGTAGAAGTTTGCACAAGGTGTGAAAAGGAACTCAGTGAATGAGATGCTGGCAAAACAAAATTGCAAATCCTTTCTTTGGATAAAAAACAAGTTCTAAAATGATTTGTCATAAAATGTCATGCATTCAACTCAGTAATAACTCGCTTTTTCATTGTTTTTTTATTTCTAGGAGACACTTGGCATAATCCACTTTACAAGTGGTCACAGAAATATTGGGGAAGAAATAATAATTTTATACTAACATACATACAAATTCACCAAAGGCAATACCATCGCAGGCTACTACTGCTGGTTCAAAATGCTGTTTACTTTAGGAGTTCTCCTCCTTCTCGCCCCATTTCCCTGCTTTCAATCCCCGACCAATGAGAGGAGAAACTCCACAGGAAGCGACGCGACCAAATCCAATGCAGTTTTCGCCCTGTCAAAACCAAAAACCACTGCTGCCCTCACCAAACAGACCCTGAAGCCAAACACAGTCAATCAAACAGTTGTATCCACTATAGCCACAGCAACAGTAAAGGCTTCTACAGTTAGTGAAGTGAAAGCTAGCAAAGACAAGCCTGCCCCCAATGTAGCTCCAAAAGTTAAGTCAGCATCCACAAAGTCTGCCTCAGCCAACGGAGCTAAAACCACCAAAGACAAACTCCAACCTTTGGTCAATCAGACCGTTTCAATGAAATCACCTTCAACCAGTGATGGGAAGACTGCCAAAGACAAGCTTGCCCCCACTGTAGTTCAAAATCAGTCAACATCGTTAAAGGCTACTCCCGCCGGTGCTAAAACCACCAAAAATAAGCCCACAACCCTTGTCAATCAGACTGTTGTAGCTAAATCTCCTTCCACCAAAGACAAGCCTGCCCTCACAGTAGATCAAAGTGCTCAGTCAACACCGGCAAATGCAGCTGACAAAGATAAGCTTACTGCAATCAAAGCTCCCAACACTACCACTACCAAAGAAAAGCCTTCCTCTGCAAAACCAATGAAGGTGTTCATCAGTGAAGGCTGTGACTCAAACAATGGCAAAGAGCTGAAGTTGAAGCCTGGCGAGCCTCTGGTGATGACGCATAAGATCAGCTTGGTGCCTGGTGGCTGCAGCGGGGGATGTGACGCTGAGATGGCTGCGCTGCAAGGACGCGTGGCCCGACTGGAACGAGAGATGACTTCCATTAAAGAGAAATGTAGGATTCAGTCATATTGAGTAGTATATCATATTTTAGAACTCATTAGAGATGTTGATTTAGTAATTTTGGTTGTTTTTCTTGCCGCCCAGGTCCATGTTCTGCTAATTGTCCAAATGGATGTAGTGGCAATGGAGAGTGTCAGGAGGGGAAATGTATCTGCCAACAGGGATTCACCAGTCCAGACTGCAGTAAGTGTGCACAAGGAGCTGAGTCATAAAAGTAAAAGGTCTGCAGTATTTGGATTTGGTAGCATTAGAGGTAGGGCTGCTCGATTATGGGAGAAAAATTAAACTGAAAAACCAATAAAAACATATACACTGAACAAAAATATAAATGCAACACTTTTGTTTGAAACTGCACGTTTCAGAGTGGCCTTTTATTGTGGCCAGCCTAAGGCACAACTGTGCAATAATCATGCTGTCTAATCAGCATCTTGATATGCCACACCTGTGAGGTGGGATGGATTATCTCGGCAAAGGAGTAGTGCTCACTATCACAGATTTTTTCAGATTAGTGAACAATATTTGAGAGAAATGGTTATTTTGTGTATATAGAAAATGTTTTAGATCTTTGAGTTCATCTCATGAAAAATGGGAGCAAAAACAAAAGTGTTGCATTCATATTTTTGTTCAGTGTATAACTAAAACCTGCACTCCCCTCAGCTGTACAGAACAGTTTTGTCACTTTCAGGATATTGATTTGCCCTATTACTGTTTTTCTTCACTCTCACTGTTCTTATCAGTCTCATTTGGGGCTGTTGATATCATTGAAAAGACCCTCAAACATGTTGTACACCTTCCTATCACTGAACACCAAACAGCCACAGTTACATATACGTAGCTGGTGAACATAACAAGGAGTTGGTGGACAGCAAAACGACAGTGTATCAGAGCAAGACATAATGGGGAAAACCGAGTTGTTTTTGTTGAGTACTGGGTAACATAATGTTTTAAAACCTGAATTTTTCTTTGGAATTGTGTTAATTCATGGAAACATGTATTCATCAAACCAACAAAAAGTGGGTGCAGATCAGAGCTCTTATATCAAGTTAATGCAACAGTTAGTACCTGTACCCAACCTCAGGAGAGGGTTGGTCTGCAAAAGGGCAGAGATGAGGTCCTGGGCATCTGCAGGCAGGGCTTCATCGCCATTAGGCCAAACTATATCATCTAACAGAGACAAAAACAACAACAAACGGTCAGAGTACGAAGCAAGAAAGACATTTTCAACTTGTAATTCATCGGCTTATCTGAGCTATTGGAAACGTGTTCTACATAACTGCATCACACCAAGGGAGAAAGCTATAAGAAAGAAATCTATTCTATTTATCTGTAGGAATATTCAAAGTGGAAAGGCTTCTGACTACATCACTTGCTAGAGATGCATGCTATTAAATGAGAATAGTGACACACACATTGGACCCACTTTCTATAACAAAAGACAGCCAAGAAACCCAGTTCACTCAAAGCATACCGGACTACCTTTGTGTCTTGCTTTTTGATTGCTAAAAGTGAACAGTTTGAGAGTGTCCTCACAAATAAAATAGTTTAAGTCTACCACTATCCTCTTACCTGTGATGACCTGTCCAAACAGCTCCTCGGGAGTGTCTCCAAAGAAAGGCACGCAGCCCACCAGGAACTCATAGAGGATGATGCCCATAGCCCACCAATCCACCGGCTTCCCGTAGCCCTGACGGAGAATCACCTCGGGAGCGATGTACTCTGGAGTACCACACACCTGAGTGAGGGAGAGGAGGTGCAAACAATGGGAAGACAGAGGAAGAGAAGAAAAGAATGAAGAAAGAAAGAGTAAAACAATTGTCGGAGAAGCTTGAAAACTATTTTGTGATGTAATCCATTATAAAATGCATTCATCATTTCCCATTTTATGCGAATGTTCTCGAAAGCCCAAAATTGTCACCCGATGGACACACGAAAATATGGAGTTGTGAATTTCGCACGAAGATGGCTCCGAACCACACAAGAAGGCAACAATTACATTACATTCAAGACATACAACTGCAACGAAAGTAACATAAACAATTATGTTAAAGTATTATGATACTGTACTGATATTTTCAGACTTTGTTCTTTACTTTATCCGTCTTTATATGTAGAAGATATTAAGTTTTCTCCGTGATGTTGTTTCCATACAGTAGCAACAACAACAACAACTTCCTGTCAACTCGCCTTCAAAATAATATATTATATCCTTTTCAGTTTCACAGAACACAAATTGGGTTATTTACATAATATGTTTACATGATTTTGTTGTGCAATAAAACAACCCGATGGACACACGATAAAGGAAATGTTCAAATTCAGCTCTGATCGTAGCAACATCGGGCCATTCGTGAGGGCATCTTAAGCCATCGTTTGACCGCCGGTGGAGTTTCTCAGGCCCCGGAAGCAACTTCGTGAGCGGTGGACAAAATCTTTGGCATGACCAAAAAATGGTCGAAGGACCTTGCGAAGGTTCATTTTTCGTGTTGAATTTGTGTGTCAATTTTTGCACCTTCGTAAGGCCACCGTTGTTATCATCTGTGCC
>NW_011369947.1:2722028-2737638 GCF_000735185.1 Notothenia coriiceps
CCTGAGAGGAGAAACTCACACGGAAGCGACCGCGACCAAATCCAAATGCAGTTTTTCGCACCTGTCACCACAAAACCAACTGCTGCCTCACCAAACAGACCCTGAAGCCAAAACACAGTCAATCAAAACAGTTGTTATCCACTATAGCCAGCAGCACCATATACACGGCTTCTACCAGTTAGTGATGAAAGCTACAAAGACAACCTCGCCCCCAACTGTAGCTCCAAAAGTTAAGTCAGCATCCACAAAGTCTGCCTCAGCCAACCGGACTAAACACCAAAGACCAACTCCAACTTTGGTCAATCAGAACCGTTTCAATGAAATCACCGTTCAAATCAAGTGATGGGAAGACTGACCAAAGACAAGCTTGCCCCCACTGTAGTTCAAAATCAGTCAACATCGGCTAAAGGCCTACTCCCCGGCTAAAACAACCAAAATAAACCCACAACCTTGTCAATCAGACCTGTTGTAAAGCTAAATCCTCCACTTCCACCAAAGCCAGCCTGCCCTCACAGTAGATCAGTGCTCAGTCACACCGCAAATGCAGCTGACAAAGATAAGCTTACTGCAAGTCAAAGCTCCCCAACACTACACTACCAAAGAAAAAGCCTTCCTCATCTGCAAAACCAATGAAGGTGTTCATCAGCGAAAGGCTGTGACTACAAACAATGGCAAAGAGGCTGAAAGTAGAAAGACCATAGGCGACATCTAGGTGAAATAACCACGCATAAAAAAATCAGCCATTGGTGCCTGGTGGCGTGCAGCCGGCAAGAGGATGTGACCGCTGAGATGGCGGCGCTGCAAGTGACGCGTCGGCTCGACTGGAGACGGACGAGATGACTTCCATTAAAGAGAAATGTATCGGATTCCAGTCAATATTTGAGTAGTAACCATATTTTTAGTAAATCATAGAGATTTGATTTAAGTAATTTTTGGTTGTTTTCTTGCGCAGGTCCATGCTGCTAATTGTCCCAAATGGATGTAGTGCGCAATGGAGAGTGGTCAGGAGGGGAAAATGTATCTAGCCAACAGGGAATTCACCCACGTCCAGAATTGGCAGTAAAAGTGTGCTACAAGGAGCTGAGTCATAAAAGTAAAAGGTCTGCAGCATTGGATTTGGTAGCATTAGAGGTCAGGGCTGCTCGATTTGGGAGGAAAAATTAAACTGAAAACCAATAAACACATATACACTGACAAAAATATACAATGCAACTACTTTGTTGAAACTGCACGTTTCCAGAGTGGACCTTTTATTGTTGGCACCAAGGCACAACTGTGGCAATACATGCTGTCTAATCAGCATCTTGATATGCCAACACCTGTGGAGGTGGGAATGGAGTATCTCGAAAGAGTAGTGCCTCAACTATCAACAGATTTTTTTCAGCTTTGTGAAACAAATTGAGAGAATGGTTATTTTGTGTGTATAGAAAATGTTTTAGATCTTTGAGTTCATCTCATGAAAAATGGGAGCAAAAACAAAAGTGTTGCATTTATATTTTTGTTCAGTGTATATATACAGTATTTGGAAAAAAAAGGAAAAAGTAATAATAATAATAAAAGAAAAATCGTTTTATTTCGATTACGTTGTTTTCGTAGTCATTGCAAGCCATAATCGTAATTGCGATTAAAATACGATTAATTGAGCAGCCCTAATTAGAGGCACATAATTGTAAGTGAGATAATTGTATCTTTAACTCTCATTCATACTTTAATTGTAACCTCTACTCTGCAATTTCAGAAACTGCCAAAGGAAAGGTCGAGGTAACCATGGAAACAATGACCAAGCAGTCGAACAAAGACAAGGAAAACAAGAAGGAGAAAATCAACACAGTAGAAAAAACACTTTTACAGAAGAAAGAGCAAAAGAAGGCGTCTGACGTCAAAGAGACCACCACTAAAACCAAAGTGGCTACTAATTCTAAAGGAGGTGCTAAAAAAGAATCCTCCGTTAACAAAATCACTATTACAAAGACAAGTGGCAAAAAGACCATTCTCCCAACACTTGGTCAGGTTCTGTTGAAACATGAGGGCAGAAAGCAGGAAGAGGCCCGCAAAGGCAAAACAACATCTAAAAAGTTCTTCCAAAAACCTGACAATAAGCTTGTTGAAGATAGAACCAAAGATAAAGCACATCCTAAAACAAACCAGCTAAAAGACCAACCTCAAACGAATGTAACTCAGAGTATTGTGAAGAAATCTAATAGCACAGCTAAAATTGTGACCATTCTGACCAAGGGTGTTGGAGCAAACAGAACCAGAACAGGGAAGGAGACCATGGAGCAGTCCACACTGGCTGAGAAGAATGTAACTCAATCATCTGGACCTAAACGCACCAAGAAAGTAAAAGTAGAAACAGCAAATGTGCAATCTGTAGACAACAGAAACACTGTCGCTGGCAAAGTTGAGAAAGAGAAAGACGTACAGAAGAGTCAGTATCTAGTAAATTCAACATTGGTATCAACCGCCCATGACTCCACGAGGAAGGTGGGAGGATCTGGATTAGGCTCTGGATTAGGCTCTGTAAAGGTCGTAAACATATCCTCCTACAGCTTCACCGTCACATGGTCAGCACCACAAGGGATGTTCAAGAACTTCACCGTGATCAGAACAGAGCCCCGAACAGAGGGCGACGAAGAGAACCACGAGGAAATGGAAGAAGTAGCTCTCGAAGGAGACGCAGCCTCAACAGCTAAGAACACAACTGAAGTCCAAGTACAGAGTGAGAGCACCAACACAACTGCTGCCTCTGGTAAAGCAGCTGCAGCTAGTGGCAAAACTGAAACAAAGAGGATCTCTATGGTGGTCCCTGGCAGCGTGCGCTCTGTAGAGTTCAGTAACCTTCGGGCAAATACAGCATATGTTCTTCAAGTATATGGCTCTGCAGCTGAGAGGAAATCAAAGACTCATAAAGCAACTGTAATTACAGGTAAAATAAAGTTGTATGACGTTTTTATTTTAAGAATAATTCCTTCATTTTAGCAGGCAAAGGAGCAGCAACATGAGAATAAGAATCTCCTTGTTTTCTGTCTTCAGGGCCTGAGCCAGCCACAGAGATGGTTTTCAGCGATGTAACAGATTCTTCCCTCAATGTTTCCTGGTCCAAACCAAAGACCACATTCTCAGGCGTCAGGGTGACGTACACCAACATCATCACAGGTTTGTCAAAGCCCTGCATTTATACTGCACCTTAGCTCAAAATCCCCTACATTTCCGTCAGTGGGGATTTTTTATATTGGGAAGAGTACATGTTTTCTTTGTGATAATTGTGATTATTCTGTTAGGGGAGAGCCGCTTTGTGACCGTGGAGTCTCATCAATCTTACGTGGTTCTGTCAAAGCTGTCTGCCGGAACCTCTTACATTATCATTGTAACGACTACACAAGGCAGAACAAGTAGTGACATCCTAACATCCCTTATGACCACAGGTACTTATATACATTTTCTAAAATCTACAGTCACTTTTTGTTTGTCTTAACACATGAAAATCATATAAACACATTGTGGATTGACTCTTCACTGCAGTGCCCGCTCCTCCAACACATCTGCAAGTTGTCAATGTGACAGATACCAAAGCTGTGCTGCAATGGACACCAAGTCAGGGGAAAGTAGACCGCTTCATCATCAGCTACGAGTCCTCTAAAAGTGAGTGTGGCAATATTACCCGAATGATAAATAACAAAGTTTTCAAGATTAAATACTGTGATTATTTCTCCTTCTTGCCACAGCTCCTAATGTGACAGTGACAGTGATGCTGTCTGGAAGCTCAGTGGAGCACCAGCTGAGAGGCCTGCAGAGAGGCACGGTGTACACAGTCAAAGTGCTGAGTCAGAAGGACAGTCTGCAGAGCATGGCCATCTCTACTACTTTCACCACACCTAATCGTGAGTAGAAAAGGGAATACATTTACCAGGACAGGGATTGTTTCCTTGCCATTGTCTGCATAGTTTGTGTGTATAGTTTGCTTACTAAAAATATGTTTGTGTCTCTCAGTGGTTAAAGCCAGTGAAGTGGGAACTCGCTCTGCGGTGATAGCATGGAGAACATCCACTGTGGTTTATTACAGCTACAGACTGATCTACCAGGTGGCAGGAGAGGAGACAAAGGTCAATAATATTCGTTTATCATTCTCACATACAGTTAAAAAAATGAATGACATTTACAAACTAAGTGTGCTTTTTTGTGTATACATTAGGAGGTGATCCTGGATCAATCCAGCACAGAGTATAAACTGACAGGGCTGTTGCCAATGTCACGCTACATTGTTGTGGTACAAGGCGAGAGAGAAGGACAATACACATCTGTTGTCACTACAGAATTCATCACAGGTGTTGTACTTCAACTAACACAGTCCCTGCTTATCTGCCCTACCAATACTTTAGCTTTATAAGTTATTCTTTTTTGTTTCATGCCTTAGGCAAACTGCGTTTCCCCTTCCCTACCGAGTGCTCTCAGGAGCTGCTCAATGGAGCTCTGCAGTCAGGAGAGGTGGATATCTACCCAGATGGAAAAGAGGGAGGAGCAGTCAGAGTCTACTGTGACATGGAGACTGATGGCGGCGGCTGGACGGTGACAAACAGTTGATATCATAATATTTTGTGGTGAGGAAATGGCAGAATGGATTTGATAGTAAACATCTGATGTGTTTTTTAGGTTTTCCAGAGGAGGATGAATGGAAAAACTGATTTCTACAGAACATGGAATGAATACAGCGCTGGTTTTGGAAACCTCAGCGAAGACTTCTGGCTCGGTACAGATATATCAAGTCCTTATTTTCATCACATATGCACCAGAATATAGATTTTGAATACATTTGCCTCAACTGTTCCTTCTACCACTACTAGGAAATGAGCTCCTTCACAACCTGACCACTGTTGGCCCTGTGAGTCTGAGAGTGGATTTGCAATCTGGAAATGACACCGCTTACGCTCACTACGCCAACTTCACCATTGATTCAGCCGAGAGGCACTACACTCTTGCAGTGTCTGGCTACACTGGAACTGCAGGTAAAAACCATACTGAATGTGAAATGTGCAGTATAAACTATATATATATATATATATAAAACGTGAATAATTCATACCTTAATGTCACTTTTTCTCAGGTGACTCCATGAGGTACCATAATGGACGTCCATTCTCAACCCGCGACAAGGACACTGATCCTCTGGGGATCCACTGTGCCAGGGCCTACATGGGAGGCTGGTGGTACAAGAACTGCTACAAGACCAACCTCAACGGTCTTCATGGCATCAATAGTAATAATCAGGTACACTTCATCAACCTGGGCATATACTATTGAACTTTAAACATCTTCTATGGTACAAAAACCTAACATCACTTTTTGTCTCTGTTCTGACACAGGGAGTGGTCTGGATAGACTGGAAAGGTAAAGACTCTTCCATTGCCTTCACTGAGATGAAGTTCAGACCGGCCAGGTTCTCTCCTGCCACCCATGGCTAAGGACAGTCTCAATACATCTGACAGAGAATAAAAGGTTCAGAAATCCAGAAGACAGTGGATCTCACAGTTGCTGCATGTCACTTTCCAACTGAAATTGCATGTACAGTGGTTTCGATAGCTTTAACGACAGCTATCAGTACATTTGATTCAATGTCCAAACCTTTTTTTCTGATCTGTTATTTTCTGGAAATACACCAAAAGAGAGGGAAAATGTTTTATTTGAAATGTTGTATCTTCTGTTCTGCCTGACCGGTCCATCGCAACACAGTGTATTGAGTAATACCTTCTTCAGCACCAACACGGTATGCCACCCCACTACTACTGTTATTGAATATGCACTGTCTCACTCCATTGGAATAAATGTGGCTAATGTGGGTCTGACGTGTCCTTTTTTGGTTTTGTAACAGTGATTTAAAAAACTCAAACCCTGTGTTTAAAGAAAACAAATGCCAACATAACTTACCATTGCGTAAACTGTGAAGTGTTATCATGCCCTTCAGGAAGTCCTGGCTATATTTATCACTCTGTCTCATGTGTCGCCTTCATCTCATTATCAGATGTGTTGACATACAAAATAGTCAAAGGTCCTTGATTTGAGTGAAAACATCAACATTGTTTTAACCTGACTGGCTAAGATAGTGATGAGCAGACTATAAGTGGAGCAAGCAGTGTGCTGACAACCTTTCTGAAGAGGGACACCAGCAAGAAGACACATAATGGCAATGGAAAAATCAGTGATCACTGTGGGAGCTGTGATCCTAGTTTTTCTGCTGTTGATGATACTGATTACTTGTAAGAGAGACACATCTTTAAAGGAAAACCACAAGGGAAGTAAGTTAACAGGTATTTATCTATTTGTTGCCAATAACTGTATATTTTAACAAACTGGTTGTACAATAAAATGAACAGGACATTTTCTCAAAGCACCAAACAATAGTGAACCCCTGACCTGGGTGAGTTCTAATGGATTTTATTATGCATTCTTCGTTTTACCTTTTTCTTTCCAAAATCTTTCATCCGGTAGTTAAAGATGGACTGCTGCAGAATCTCCATCAGTTGCTCCCCCTCTCCTCGTCTCCTTCCCTCCCAGGTCCTCCCAGCTTCTTCCTGATAGGCAATATGATGGAGCTGACACATGATCATCTGCCAATTCACCTGACCAATCTGGCACAGCGGTATGGAAACATCTACCGCCTGAAATGTGGAAACACAAGTAAACATCCCATTTCAGATTGATGGATTTTGCACAACTTTTTAAAATATGTTTTCTCTAGATAGTACAAAACCCTGTTGTGTTTTTCAGCCATGGTGGTACTAAACAGTAGTGAAGTCATAAGAGAAGCACTGGTGAAAAAATGGTCAGACTTTGCAGGGAGACCAGTTTCATACACAGGTAAACAGCTTTAAGCTTTTTGCAATGTGTGCTTTGTGTGTGCATAATCATTGTATCATTGTTTAACCCCTCCTGACTTGAATTAGGTGATATTGTGTCTGGGGGAGGGCATACCATCTCTCTGGGGGACTATAATGAGGAGTGGAGGGCACACCGTCGCCTCGTCCACAGTGCTTTGCAGCGTTGCTGCCAGAAATCGTTGCATAGTGTGATCGAAAGACAAGCGCTGCATCTGAGAAAGGTACAGAACAAAAGAGAAACTAATTATACAACAGTGGATTCACTATTTGAAACACATAATGGCCTGTATGTGATGGCAGAACAAACAAGATGTTGGGGGTATTTCCAGAGTGGTCAGACTCAAAAGACAAAGCATTGTTTGTTCGCTGTTTAGGTGTTGATGGACTATCAAGGCAGCGCTGTAGATCTCTCAGAGGATTTCACAGTGGCAGCCAGCAATGTCATCACCACTTTGGCTTTTGGAAAAGAAGTGAGTATCCTTCTTCCCACAGCAAAGTTTTATCCTCGGAGGCTCGAAGATGGATTGCAAAATCTGCTTTGCATCAATGAACAGTTGAGGTTGTGGCATACGAGTGCTTGGTTGCCTGTTTATGTTGCCCTATTTAGAAGCTTATATTCCATTCGTGAACTTATAATGTACTATTTTGTTACTGAACAGTGCATTTTTCTGTTAGGATATGTTAAAAAATAAAACAAAATTATATTTTCTATCTGTTTTCTAGTATAATAAGACTTCTTCGGAGCTGCAGCAGCTGCACAGCTGTCTGAATGAGATTGTTGCCCTGTGGGGCTCCTCCTGGATTTCTGCTCTGGACTCCTTTCCACTGCTCAGAGTCAGTAAATATTCATTCTTGACCAAAGATCACAAGAAAAACCAAAACATCTTTTGAGTGAGAATTCACAGATTACGTAATTTGTTCTCTCAAAGAAATTGCCCAATCCTGTATTTTCCCGTCTTCTGAGAGAGGTGGCCAAGAGAGATGAAATTATAAAGGAACATCTCAACAATTACAAGGTCAGTAAAAACAAATGTCAAAGATGCCAAAAGAATGACAACAAATCATAGTGAAATGTCACAATCATAAAATGAGACATTTGCACTATAGTAGCCTTTGGGGAGATCAGATTGTTTTGTCTGT
Source organism: Notothenia coriiceps (assembly GCF_000735185.1). Taxonomy (NCBI): domain Eukaryota; kingdom Metazoa; phylum Chordata; class Actinopteri; order Perciformes; family Nototheniidae; genus Notothenia; species Notothenia coriiceps. Next base: position 2,730,041 of record NW_011369947.1, read on the forward strand.
TTAAAAATTGTATTATAGTGCAAAGTTCAATAATTGCAACAAACCCAAGTATATTTTCATTGTGTGCGCATCCAGAAAAGTGGATGTATCCAAGCTCTGTTTTTTCCTTATATATATTTTAATCAGCTGTTGCTTTGTCACATGTGCAGTCACAAGACAAAAGACATCAGGATGCCATCACAGGATCACTCCTACAGGGCCTTGAAAAACAGCACAACACAGAACATGGAGTGGTAGGTACAAATTACAGAATTCCAGGGGAGCACAATTCAAATTGCACTGGGAATTAAGTTAGCTTAACTGAAGACTTAAAATGTATTGAAAATGTAATGTACTATGAAAAATACTAAACAAAATGTCTTCAGCGCCTGACAGATATTCATGTTCACATGGCCACTGTGGACCTTCTCATCGGGGGAACAGAGACCACTGCAGCATGGCTCAACTGGACTGTGGCCTTCCTGTTGCACAGGCCAGAGGCAGGGCACATCTCCACATTAAACACTGTATATATACACACACTGGGCGATGATCTAATTGCCTTTCTAAGCTCTTTTTAAAATCTTCAGGTGCAGACCAAAGTGTATGAGGAGATGTGCACAGTACTAGAGGGACGATACCCCAAGTACAGTGACAGACACAGACTTCCTGTCCTGAGCGCTCTCATCAACGAGGTGCTCAGACTGAGGCCAGTCGCCCCGCTGGCTGTGCCACACAGAGCCATCAGAGACAGCAGGTCAGCTGAATCATGTGCAGTGATGATGAAATTAATGAAGACAAGTGGCTACTTATCGAGATATTTTGTCTATAAGATCCTATTGTTTTACTGGCATTGGTAGAGGTGGGTACATTACAGATAGTTTCGAAAACTGCCAAAAACCCATGTTTATCCGATATTACACTCATAATATTTGTTTGTTGGTCCAATACCAGAGCATTGTGAATTCTGAAATCTTACCCACTTGGCACTGCTTGAAGCAATGCATACATTAAGATGAAGAATGAATTGCATTAAATAGTGTATGCAAAAAGTTTGGCTTTGTTTTGGCAAATCAGCTAAATCATGAATATATTAAAAGCTAGTAAGCAACAAATTGTATAAATGTGTTGTTTCCAGGTTTGTAAGTTTGCATCTGAATCCAGATTTTAAAAAATGCTAACTAATAGTTAGATAACTATATTGACATAGCTACTTTGTTCCTCTTGCGATCAGGTCTTTCAGTCAGCAGGTATACACAAAGGCCACTTGTATGGATGAAAACACTGTTTTACTTTGCATTAGTGCAAATGTATAACTCCTACACATGTTTAGTATTGCAGGTTACTTCATCCCGAAGAACACAGTCATCATTCCTAATCTTTTTGGAGCTCACCATGATCCTGCAGTTTGGTCTGACCCATACAGCTTCAAACCAGGTACTGTTCCAACTGTGAGGTGAAGTGCATTCCTTTCACTTGGCTCAGCAGATCTCAAATAAAGTAGCTACTCTCTCTTATTTTTCAGAGCGATTTCTGGCGGGAGGAGGAGGCTCCACCCGTGCCCTGATTCCTTTCGGAGGGGGGGCTCGGCTCTGCCTGGGGGAGTCCGTGGCCAAAATGGAGCTCTTTCTGTTCACTGCCTACTTGCTGAGAGATTTCCATTTCATCCCTCCTGAGAATAAAGCCTCTCTGCCCGACCTGAGAGGGGTTGCCAGTGTTGTCCTCAAGGTCAAACCCTACACAGTTGTAGCATGTCGGAGGCCTGAGACTAATCCCTGAACTACAGAGGGTGTACTGCTTGCTTGTTGCTTAAACACATTATTTCTGTGAAAACAAATACTTTTTTTAACAAACTTTTAAATGTAAGTATCATTACAGAACCTTCATTGGTATGTCTAATCAACACATTTTTATATTTGGCTGCGGTATTAAATATCCTGATTAAAATGGTCAGTTATTGGGTTTATAACTCCGAATGTATTAAAAAGTTATATTCAATCATCTATATTGAGATGTATATATAAACATTTGTTTATTTGTTTAGTATTAAAGGGCGAATCAAACTGCATAAAGATTGTATATGTAAAAATAATCAGCCTCAGAATCACCCGTGGAGGGGGGAAATTATATGAGTCATCATCAATCATATTTTTCCTAAAATATAAACAAGAAGGATCCGTATAAGGATATCTTGATCAAATAAACACAGTTCAAGTGACGCTGTATTTGAATGAAAAAATGGATTCCAAACCCAGAAATTGTACACTGAAAACTGGTAAAAGATACTACTAGATTGAATAATAGAATATATGTAAGAGAGTCTGACAGCACCACCCTGTGGACCAACACTGAGAGTGCTACAGAAAGTGAAATCACTTCCCTCCTGAAGAAAATGTCCAGTTGACTCTGAGGTTACCACTCCTCCTCCCTTGGTTCAAGGCACATCTGGTAAAAGTGTGTGTAGCATTTATACATTAATTATGTTCTGCATCAATCTGATGAAAGATAACCGCAATACCAGTGTATAACTAGAGGCTTTTGTTGTTTGCACACGTGATAGAAAGGGGATATATTACATTTAAAGCACACAGTAGGCATTTGTGTGTATAGTGGCCACAGTTTTTTTATAGAGTTGAAGGCATATCGTGCAAAGATGAACATGGGCCTCTTGTGGGCCAGTCTTAAAATAAAAAATGATTAATTTCCTTAACATGTGACTTCTGTCATCAGAGGATTTAGCAATATTGGAATAAGCAAGACAATCTAGGAGAAGACATATTCTATTAGAAGGATGGCATATTTTTCCTGGATAAGAGTCTTCTTTCTCTCACCAAGGCACCTGCTGGATTTCAGTCATTTGGTAAATATACAGAATATAATGTCTTCTGATCTGTTTATGATTGGTAATGTTGGCCTTAGTTGACTAAGATTACTTTAGTCAATTCTTCAGTTTTACTTTATTTCTTTAATGCTAAAATACTTATTTCTAAGAAACTTATGAGCACATCATTTTTTCCATTTAACAGATCTGTCAATTAAATTGTATGAATGTTAGTTGACTAACTTCTTCAGTCGAGGACAACCACAAAACATCAAGTAACTACAATAATAGTGCATCAAAAAGAGGGATTCACCAACACTATTGAAGGGTGGGGGGTAGGAGTATAGTACTATATAAAGTAGGCTTTAATGCATTACCATGACATACAGATGTGACAAGATGTGAAACTACATCAGCTGCAGCCACAAACAAAACACAATATGTGTAGAGCATGCACACAACCACTAGCAATGTTGATTTGGAGGGATACAACGGTCCATGTGTGTTGGTGTACTCATCTTTCTGAACGCGTCTGCACTGAAAACTCCTCCACAAATCCGCACCAGGTCCAATTCCTTAGCTCATTCATTATCAAAGCATGCGCTTTTATCCCACTGAAGAAAGAAGTTTACCAGAGAAGCCAGAAAACAAGTATATTTTAAGATGTTAGCATGCTAGCCACACCCAGCATGCAGCTGTTCACAAAACTTTGTGGGTGTGTTTGATTTGGGTCGCCCAGCGTACTGTAGTGCTGCATAAACTGGTGCTTAATCTCAGTAGCCACATTTCAACCTCCTTTGTGGTACAAATAGGGGCAAAAATGCTCCCATTAGGACGCAATTCTTTATTATGTTGCGGATACGGATTATATAGGCCGTCGAATGTGACTTTAGCAAAGTAAATTAGGCTACTATAGGATTTCAAAAGATAGGTCTAAAAGTAGTCCTATTACTAATAATTACAATTATACTTTTTTTTCTTACTAATAATCTGAAGCAAATGTAATTTCAATGTTATTATACTTCCAAACATGGTTATTAACAAGATCAGTTCATAATGGAGGCGACCAACTTCCATAGCCGTGGGAACATGTTTCAAATGGGGGGTGCTGTGGGGATGACACCAGGGCTGGTTCTGACCAATGTGCTGCTAGGCAAGATTTTAGCTGGCAATGAAAAACCTCTACAAAAGACCAATACACTGCAAAAAGAGAAATATATTGACATGGTGGACAGCTTATATAACAAGGCTTCAAATTTATTATATATTATAACATGTTTTAATTGGGGGGTGGACTTCACATCCTCTAGGGGGGTCCGGGGTACCCCCCCGGGAAGATTTTTTTAACATTTTAAAGTAAAATGCTTCAATTTGGTGCACTTTGAGCGCCCAATTAGAGACTGATCTAGGGGGTACAACTCTAAACACCCATATGAAAAATATCGGTTTGCATTTTATTAATCAAATAAGTATGTGAACATTTCCAATAACCTACAATAGCCAATAACAAATAAATGTAACTTATTTTATTTGTGTTGTTCTTCTTAAATAAATGTTAACTGATCTTATTTGATCAGTTAACATTTATTTATTTATGCATATTTTTAAATCTCTCCAGTTTTAAACAATATTTTTGGTTTACTGTCCTATAGTATACATTGGAATGATTACACACGGCATCTATTGCACGTCTGTCCGTCCTGGGAGAGGGATCCCTCCTCTGTTGCTCTCCCTGAGGTTTCTCCCATTTTTCCCTTTAAACTGTGGGTTTTCTCTGGAAGTTTTTTCCTTGTACGATGTTGAGGGTCTAAGGACAGAGGGTGTCGTATTGTCATACTGATATTCTGTACAAACTGTGAAGTCCACTGAGACAAATGTAACATTTGTGATATTGGGCTATATAAATAAACATTGATTGATTGATTGATTGGAATGATTTCAAACCTGTTTTTATTTATCCTAATAATTATAAAGGTGTCCCTTTGAAATATTTGCTTACATAAATTGTGATCAAAACGTTTGAGACCCACTGAGATAACTTAGACTAAAGTGAACTATCTAAGCCCTCAGAGTCCTTTACCTCACTGAGCCTCTCAGTCTGACAGGACAGAACACTCCCTCCACATTATTGTAGAAACAGCTTCTTTTATCCGTTAGCGCAGCAGAAGCTAACAACAATCCCCGCCGGTACCGCGGTATCCCCTCTCTCTATCTCTCTCACTTTGGCTGTGAGCTGCGGGCGCCTGCTAAGCCAACATCCCCCACTTTCATCACTTACAGCGCCCATCGTACAGGGCAAATGGAAAATGTAACCGGGGTGAAAAGGGTCTTATCTTTACTTAATTATGAATGTTGTTACATCAAGGCTGAAAATTCGTTTTTTTTTAATTATATCTTGTGGAAGTGCGGATCCCCTGTCCTCCACCAGGGGGTGCTGCAGCACCCTTAGCACCCCTACTTCGCACGGCCCTGCCAACTTCCCACTAAAATGTGCTCTCACAAAGTAAATGAGATTGTTCAAACAACTTCCATGACATGGGAATTAAAATAAAATGCAGATAACATTACTTTACCATGTGGCATGCCCTCAATCAAACACTGCTCCTCTGTAAACTGGAACATGGCTGGAGAGTTTCATACAGTCACTGAGGTGGTGAAAGCTGGAAGGGTGACGGCCCCCGAACGGGTAGCCCTGCTAAAAGACTGCTCTCTGAAGATTAACCACCTGGTCCTCGATGATGCAGTGCACGACTTTACTCTTGTGACAATGGAGTGCTCAATTCAAAGGTTTCACTTCAGATTCTTAAAGGTAAGTGACTCAAACCATAATAATGTTCATTCCTATAGTTGTTGAGAACCCGAATCCTATGGAAGACACAATAGAACTCCAGTGTTTCCTCAATATGTATAGAGGACTTGTTGCTTGTAACAATAAAGGGATACATATCAAGTGGATCACAGAAGATAATACACAATTAAACGGGGATAGATTTCAGTTCAAATATCCCTCGTAATGCTTCTCTAAACTGATCATCACTAAAGAACGTACAGACCATCACAGAAAATGGAAATGCCAGCTGACTCAGAATGAAATGGCCACCATCACTTATACAACAACAAAGGTACCAAACTCCACTTCCAGATTCCACATAAACAATGTGGTTTACCATGCACAAAATGTAAGCTCTGTTTCCCCTCAGATGGCATAGAGGAAGTGTTCACTGCAGTGGGTGAGTCAGTAGGCGCTTTCACACCGCAGTACTTTTCCCACAAAGGTTCATGAGAATTTAGTTCATCAGAACTCTTTAGTTCTGATAAACTAAGTAAAGATCGCGTTTACACCGGAATAAATCCCTGGGGGTGGATTAGGCAAATGAAGCCGCTGACGTCACTTCTTCCCTTTCTGTTTTGGGTTTACTGGCAGGCCGCAAACAACTTCGCGCCGTATACTGCCGCCCAAAATCCCCGGCCGGAAGTCCCCGGAGTTGAGTCCCAGCAGCTTCTACTGAAGCTTTCCGAGTAAATCGCCAGAACGCCGACACCTCCTCATCTCCACCGCTCCCATGTTTTATTTTGTGTTGCCATAAATTAGTCTCTCTGCGTTTCTGCGCTGGGCTAATGCTAATGCTAATAATGCTAATGCGAGGATAATAAAATGGTGGCTTCGCAACACTTTTTTTGAGTTTTACGGGGCGTGGTTTGCAATCCGCCCAGCCAATCAGAAATATAGCTCTTTTCTCACAAGAGAGCCGCATGAGAGGGACGGAAAAGGGGGTAAAAAGGTTCTCATGAACTAATTTTAGTTCCGGCTCTTTTTGGTTTGAACGTATGAACGCGACATTTCGGAACTATATATCGGAACTAAAGTGGGAAAAGTACTCCGGTGTGAACGCGGCTAATGTCACTGTCATGTAGAAACACTTCCTCCCTCAGCGTGGGCGTGAAGTGGGCTGTGGGTGAAAGGACCCTGACAGATGATAATATCTTGCTTTATGGAGGCCAAACAGAGGCATTGCATTTGAATAAAGACTCATCACTTGTCATTACCAAAGTGGTGGCTTTAAATGCAGGAGAATACCACTGTTCAGACTCTACAGATGAGCAAAAGGTGTTTAACAAAATCAGGCTGCATACCCTCGATGGTGAGTATTGACACTCTATAAGTGCCAATACAGAGCATGCTGTATTACTTTGCTATTAAATCCTTTTCTATCATGTTTGTCTTTACAGTTACTTCAGAGTGTGTGCCAGGAGGAGATCATCTCACATTGTGTGCTCACCTGCTCTAAAGAATGTGGAAAAGACTTCAATTTACTTTGGTCTGGAGGAAACCACAATAGCTGGCAGAGCGGTTTAATACATGTCAATAACACTCTTCTAAACAAGCTGTTTCTCCCAGTGCTTTCTCTTACTGGTAAATTAACTTGCTCTATACACTCTAAAAAGAATTGAGGCGACCTCACCTCCACTTAATTAAATGCATGGTTGCAAGATAAAAATGTGATTTAATTGATTTAGATAAACATTTTAAGTTGCCAACATTAATTTATAAGTTGTGTTGACGTAATAATGTTGGTAATTACATCAACTTAATATTGTGTGTAATTTGAACTCTGATTTCTGGGTTAATTGACTTAAACTAAATTCAAGTTGTACTAAGTAATGCAATTGGCGAGAAGGACCCAATGATGCATAACAAGAATCTGAAACAGAGAACGTTGACTACGACTTGAACAGGTCCGTAGCATCCTCACCGCTTCACCTGAACTTTAGGAAATGAGTTCCACAGTCTTGTTAA
>NW_011369947.1:2738775-2751847 GCF_000735185.1 Notothenia coriiceps
TATAATCAGCTCATCACAGGCGTTCTCTTTAACCTATTACATTTCACCTCATTCTCCAGCAGCCAATCAACGTGCTGCAGCCAAACTATAAAATGGTTCTCCCCTCTCCTGCAGTCAGCTGTGATTTCAGGTGTTCATGCACCTTATCATATGGCATGTGTCAATACATTTTCAAACAAAATGAATTCTCTCCTGATTGAAACATCATATGTTGAAATAAACAACTGCAGTTCAAAATAAAAAGTTAATTGCCTAATATTTTTGTTGTGGAATCAATTAATTTCTTTCTTTAAAAGGCAAAAACATGAAAAAGCTAAGAAAAAAAACTATTGAATACAATATATTTGGAGAAACTTAATTTATAAATGGTTGTCAACTTAAAAGCATGTGTTCACAATGATTGTAATTAAGTACATACAACTTTAAATCCCTTTTAAATCATGTGGTAAAACTAGTCGGAACAATTTAATCTTTTGAGTAATCAACTTCAAAACTTGTGTTTATGCTACCAATTATTAAGTAAGTGGTAATTAAAAACACCTCTGATTGTAGAGGAAAATCCTTCTCCCCTAACTCAAATAACTGTGTTGCTTTAAGACAATTTCATTAGAAGTTGTCTTAACTCAATAAACATCGATACAAACTGTTGCGTTGATTTTCTTTGTTGAGCCAAGGCATTTGTTTTTAGAGTGTACAAGAAATGACGCTCTATTTTATTGACCGTAAGAGTATACCTTGTGCTAATGTTGCCTTTTCTCCTAAATGAATCCAACAAATGTGTATGGGAAACTAAAAGTGATAGTTATTCCACATCTGCAGTTCTGCAAACGCAAGGGTAGCTGTTCCTCTAGCCCTCCTGATGTGTGTATCTGCCATTGGACTTTACATGTATATGAAGAGGAAGCACAACACAAATACAGGTAGTGAGAGTGGTTAAGGAGCTGCACAACTTTTAGTACATCTACTGTATGATAATGAAATGACACCTAAATGGCTGCTGTTGTCTCTTTGCAGAAAATGAACAGCCAAGTATTGGAATGGTAAGAGATACAAATGATAAAATAACCTTTGTTTCTGATATTCCAGTGATATAACTCCAGTGTTTCCCTACACAGACTCATATTTACGAGGTCATTCAAGACAAACATATTGAGGGACCACAACAGCGCAGGCACACCGAAAGAGGAGCTGTCACCACAACAGACAGTTTTTATGATTTATTACAGGCTGTAAACTAAAGCATAATAAAAATGTATAACATTGATTGCAACTATCCATTGTTTTAAATAAGAATACTTTCTTGTAACAGAACTCTAGATCAGTTCTTATGACTCCTTTTTAATGATCATTGAAAATCCGACAGATATTGATTTAAATTGGATAACATATTAAACGACATTTGTAATCTTTAACAGGCCTTCATTGCAATTAAATGAATACAGATCATTAGATGAATTAACAAAACAGTGTTAAACTATTTTCAACATTCAAAGTGAAAGCTAGCATTGTTCATGTTTCACAGTGTACACATTTTCCATGCTGCTCCATATACGTCTTAGTTTCTCTCCCTCACAAGACACACACTTTACAGGTTAGAAGATGTTACATGTTTATGATGTGTAAATATAAGCAGGAGAATCACAAGGTCAATCTTCTTTTATGTCTTGAGCAGACGGAGAACTACTCATTCCAGACTGCAATGAAGGACAGAATCGTATTATTTGTCTATTTGGATATACTGAGAGTTAAAGTTTGATTTTAAAAGAGTAGTTATAATTTGAGTTACTCACAAGTACACTGGCTTTCATCTGGGAAGTGTTGGTATAGACTGGTGAATTGATCGTTTGTACGGTCTGTGTGATACAGTGAAAAAGTTGTCAGAGAAGTGGAAAACAAACCAAAAGCGGTCATAGTTACTATAAGAAAATAGTTAGAATATAAGATGGTGCTCACTCTCTGAAAGGGTGTTCACAATCTCATAACCACCATACTCTATAGGAGAACCTGTTGGACAACAAGAGAACAAAAAGCCATTTACACTTAACCAAACTGGAGGCTCAAGAAAATTACTGAAATAAAAGATAGATCAAACCTGCCGGAGGCCTCTGAGTTTGCTGTGTAACCGTCTGGGAGTTACGTCTGCAGTAGATGAACAATCCCATCAGGGCAGCCATTATGACAATCACAGCAATGACTGAAGCCACAACAACGGTCAAAAATACTTCACTGATCCCATTCTTATCGCTTTCAACATTAATCTCACTGGTTGTCAGTCCTGTAGAGGATCCATTAGTTACAATAGCAGATTGAACACAAAATGATTCATGCAATTTAATTCAGATGTAAAATATTAGTGTTTTGTTGCAGTACCTGGAACCGCTGTGTCCACAACAACTTGTTCCTCTTCTGAAAGAAACAGAAAAGGTACATTGGAGCCATGTATGCCGTCATTTGTTGTCAGTTATAAAACCAAATAGTTTAAAATCTTACCTGGGACCAGTAGGTTAATGTCAAAGCAGCGCTGGGTTTGATCAAGCGTGTAATTACATCTGTACCAACCGCTGTCATTGTCATTCATAGACTGGATAGTTACTGATTTCCCATTTATTGCAGCACTTTTAGAGTTGAAAGGTACCGGGTTGCCTCCTTTCAGCATTGACCAGGAGATATTTGGGGGTCCTTGTTGTCCTGCTGTTATGTCCACAGGGCAGTTCAGGGTAACGGAGGTGCTGAGAGCTGCCTTTACTGGCTTGAGATTTTTGCAGTCTGAAAGAGGAGAGATTTGTGTCATACTTTAGAGGGAGATATTTTTAAGAGAGCGAAAATAAGAAAGATATAAAGTGTGAGATTACCTTTAACTTTCAAAGATATGTTTTTGACAAGAATAGAATCCCAGCCTTTCCAGATTTCACATCCGTACAGTCCCTCATCAGATTTTTGTGATTTTGTCAGCGTAATAGACATTTGTCCGTTTTTATCAGCTTGCCATTTCACACGTTGAGCATCCTTGAATTTGGATATTTCAGGCCTGGCAATGATCACCTTAATCCGACTGGAATTTGTTGCATGTTTAATCAATTTGACTCTAAACCACGTGTCCTTATCCGTCATTAATGGATCAGAACAAGGGAGAACTACATCTTCTTCTAGAGAAGTAGACACTAGCACTGGTGAGCCACCTTTACAAAAACAAGAGATAAAAAATAGGATTATTTAAGAACACGACATATAGGGTTTTCATATAGCACGCACTAAAACATTTAGTGTCAGACCTGTAAAGCAGATGATTCAAGATTTCACAATACAAGGAAGATGTCAAACATATTATTACATCAGCTATTAAAAAGGAAACGATATGTGCTACCCTTCAATTTTAAATACAGTCACAATTGGTGTATACCTATTTTACATCCAGGCTATACAAAATAAATGACATTCTGAATTTGGTAAATAAAATATCTAGGGACTTACTCACCTCTGCACTCTGATATTAACAGCAATAATAACAGGAGAGGCTGTGGATAAAACGGTGCCATCTTCTGAGTAATGTAGCGGAATGGCTTTTCAAAGTTTTATTCTCTGGTAGACCTTTCACTCCTATTCTCAGTTCTCTAAGTCACACATAAGTCATCACATGAAGCTACCAGCAGAGACAAACATTACTTGTTGTTTTACCTGATTATGTGACCAATAGAGACACCATGTGGCAAAAACAAGACATTACATCTAGTTGACAAATTGAAAATAAGAGCACAAGAGCTTTTTGACTATGGGCTTCATCCTTATTTTTCAAATGATCTGTGCCGATTAGATTTATCTGTGCTAATGTACGTGTTTTTCTGTCTATTGTGTGTTTATGTGTTTGTATTAATGTGCTTTTAATGGGGCATATGTACTTTAATATGTGATATAATTGAGCAATTGTCTTTTTTTAATGCCATGAACGGCAAGTGAAAATTAGCCTCTATGGCTAAATATGGCACACATGCATAATCAACTTACTAAAATGCTTTTATTAATTAACGTTCTTTGTCGCCTCTTAAATAAGTAAAATTCTGTGTTGTCAAGTATTTTATGAAGCTTGCATTTTAATGTGTAAGTGAAACAGAAGAACAAGCTTGCTCCTCCCATCACTGAGGTGCCCTTGAGCACGTCATTCAGCCCCCAACTGCTGCAGTGAAGAGGCTCAGAGGCTGGCAGACTTGATTTTATTCAAACACTCCTTATAAACACATGTCTAAAAATGATTAACGTGCATTGCTCTCAGTTCCTAAACACAATCGTCCTTCCTCAATTACAATCTTAACTCTTGTAACTGGTGGAGCGGCATTTCCCTTCCACATAGACACCATTAGAGTCTTTAAAGTCAGATAGTCCTTGCCATTACAAATCAGGTATCTTGCATGCAAACTTCTCTTATTGCAATACAACAGGGTTTTTTCTTACTTAATTCAGTGTGTATCAATGTTATGATGGGCATTCTGACCTGACCCAACTGACCTTTGTTTTACTGTCACCTTAAATACAACAGAGGAATGTCACTAATGCAAACTGAAACTTTGTAACTTCACTTCCTCTTGTGGCTTGATAAAGAGAAACGCCATCATAGCTTTTCACACTTCCAGTGTTCACATCCTCTCAGCACAGTGCACAGAAATGGACCACAATGCTCAAGGTCAGTTTGTCTTTTTTTTCCAAATATGTTTGTCAGTTGACTTTTTCTAAATGTTGTCTTTTATGTTGTTTCACAGGAGGTAAAGCCTATGGTCTTCTCAAGTCTCAACAGGAAGAAAGACTGCTGTCTATAAATGAGGTGTGTTGATATTTTTAGACAAAGTCAGCCAATTTCAATAGCGATACATGGATTTTGTATAGTTTTTCTACCCACAAGGGCCTGACATATGTGCAATATCAAACTAATGTCAGTTTTATTGTTTTTATTTTTTATTATCACCCTTAGACTTATCTGTCAGACCCCAAGCATGCTGAAGAGGAAGACCTTAGCTCAAAGCTTGAAATGTTTAAAAGTGAGTATTCAAAGGCTGCCAATCGCTTATCAGTAAATTGTCTTATCATTTAGTGCAAAGATATACAATTTGAATACAATTACATTTGCTTTTATCACAGAGAAGTACATGGAGTTTGATCTAAACGACCAAGGAGAAATAGGTAAAACGCCACCGATCATAAAACCCTCAAATATTTTTTGCTACAGCTTGCAACTCTTGCTCTCAGTAATGACTCACAACATCTTAACATATTCATACTATATAAGCACTTTGAATGTATTGGCTGTCTTTGATCTTTATAGATTTAATGGGGTTAAAACAAATGCTGGAAAAACTTGGATTGGCCAAGACTCACCTAGAGCTGAAAAAGATGATGTCAGAGGTGGTTGGAGATACATCTAAAGAAACGATAAGCTACAACGACTTCCTGAATATGATGCTTGGGAAAAAGAATGCAATTCTCAAACTGTAAGTCAAAACATTCAGAAAATTGGTCACAAGGAGGGAGATTAAGTACAAAATGATTAAAAAAATAATTGAAGCTATTTTTGATGATGATCCTCAAGCCTTGATCTAGCTGATAAAACTGCTAAAAATCCACGTGAGTTTTAATAACAGTATATAAATTCAAATGCAACAATGTATTCAGTGTGAAAAGCATTTAAAGTATCTGCTTGATCTGTGTCATGTGATGTTCATTGTTTTAATGCAAAGAGTAATCTCTATTGTGTTAAAACATGAATAGAAATGTCGTACATTATAGTAACTGACATGTTGTGTTTTACATTAAAGGATCTTGATGTTTGAAGGCATGGGAAAGGAGCAGGAAAAGAAAGATGTTGCACCGCCTTCTCGCAAAACCTTTGCAGACCTGCCATAATGGAGTTCTCCACCCGAGAAAGGATTATTTTTTCATATTAAAGCATAACCCAGGATTAAATGCTGCAAAATGCATGTCAATAGAAAGGACATCATCAAACAAATTGTTGAAATGTGCAAATGTTTTTTTATAAAGTATTCAAATCTACCAGATTAAAACATAACCTAGGTCTAAATGCTTCAAAATGTATGTCAACATAAATACAAATATATTGTTCAAATGTGCAAATGTTTTTTTTTTTTTATTTAAATAAAAAACTAAAGAATCTACCAAAACTTTTCTGCATTCTGCCTTGTCTGATTGTGACCACAGAACAGATTTATTTGAGCCAACTAATTACTTGTAAATGCCATCGTACCATAAACCTGTGGATCTATATGATGTGGTTTAGCTGCTTAAATACAAAACATGACATATTGATTAATGGATATACATACCCTTATCATCTTAGTCAAAATACCAACATGTTTCTTTAATAAATAAAGGAATACAACTTTCTTTCATAAGATAAAGTAAACATTTGATCATATTAAAATAGACAATGCCCACCCAGATTGAAAAATCCTACATTCTACGTTACCCTTACTTTGTTTTAAATTTATAAAAAAGTGAAGGTGAAGAAAAGTGAAGTTTGTTCATGTTTTTCACATGAAATGTAACGAGAATTGTATTTTGTTATGGTCAATACAATGACAAAAATTTGTTAACATCAATCGCATTTCCCTTTTCTGTGCTGGCTGGTCTTTATTTGAGATGTCATGAATAACTTTATTTTGAAAAATGCGGCTGACCGGAAAACGACGTGGATGTCATCCGGGGAGCGAGGATAAACTAGCTAAGCTTGCAGGTTAATGTGGTAACTAATATAGAGAAAGGTAAGTAAAAGTGATTTCCTGTAAACAAATATACACATGCATGAGAAACTATGTTTAAAGACAGTTTGCAGTTACAATTAATGTCAGCAATATCTATCTGTACGATGTGTTTTCACGCTAACGAATGCTAGCAATTAGGCTAACGTTAGCAGCAGGTTAGATAGGCAAACTCCAAGGTATATTGAACATTAGCAATATAAAATAACACTTTTGTTCTAAGTCCAAGAAAGGACAGATTGAGTTTGTTTGAAACAAGTTAAATCTGTGTTTATAAGTCCACATCTCAAGGATATGAACTGCCGGTTTTAGCTGTTATCCATAGTGAAGATGTACATGAATATTGTTGTTTTGTCAGGAGGATGAGCAGCTCAGAGGAGGTGTCCTGGATCTCCTGGTTCTGTGGACTCAGAGGGAATGAGTTCTTTTGTGAGGTTAGTCCCCCGCATTATTAATATACAATCTACATTTTACAGCCTCGGTTTGAAATCAGCACTAACTGAACAAGTTATCGAAAATGCAGAGCTACACTGAGGGGAAAACAATGTATATGTTCACATGCTTTTAACACACGAATGTGTCAGCAGATTCGTGCAGGACACTTTACATCAGGGGTGTCCAAACTTTTATCATCAAGGGCCATACAGAAAAATATACGAAGGGCTGGGCCACTCACCAGTGGCGGTTCTAGACCAATTTGACTGGGGGGGGGCCAGGCTGGGGCCAGTTATTTTCTGAGGGGGGCACAATAAATGCAGGACGAAAAAGACGAAGACAGTATGAAGTAATTGCGCATAAGAAAACAATGCAATACAGTTATTGGTATTTGCTTCATTACACATATGTACTTGTACAATCTAGGTACTGAATTCCAGTACTGACTAGTTGGTCGAATCTCTGGTCTGAGACTGATTTTAGAAGTAGGCCAATTTATGTTTTTTGCGCTTATATACTAGCGTCCCCTTTTGTCGTATATAGCGCTTACAGTAAAAAGTTATGCACTCGGATTACCATGTAATAATTAGAAAGTAAGGTGAAACCTATTATTGTGCCTTTCGCCTTTCGCGAGAAAGGAGAGGGGGGAGAGGACTGTCGGACAGTCTATAGAGTACGTGGAGTGACTAGGTCATTACTTCACTGGCTGTCATTTCTTATTGTATATCCAAATATTGATCAAATCGAAAGGTCTCCATCTAATACTTTACCCGATTGACACTATCCAGATCGAGAAGACACACAAAGCGAGGTGAGTGGCCAGGCAGTGTCGCCCACCTCGACGTCTAAAGACGAAGTGTGGTGCAACTAGGCATTAAGTGACAGAAAGCCGGTGGAATTTATATCGGTCTGCCTCGCCTTGGTAAAACCGCTCGAAGCAAACGGGCGCGCGTGACTCTTTTCCAGTAATAAATGCAGTACGATAGCGTTACAAATCTCTCGGGCTGGCTAGCCGATCTGCTCACTCATAGCGGCTAGCCAGATGGCTCAGTTAGCGTCGTAGGGATGCAATATCGACGCGACAGAAGTGACACGTAAAATTGGGTGAACTACCAACCCAGGAGGTTACACGGTAGGATAGGATATGGGACTATCGTCTACAACCTCAAGCTGACGCTCCACAAGACATTTCGTCCCACAAGTTTGATCGCCGGACGCCTGGTAAACTTAGCCGGGAGTTTTTCATTATTACCTTATACCGGGTGTTTACTTGCAAACGACAGAATATACTATGAAGAATTATCATTTAATTTGTAGATATAATGTGTCATCATAACGTATCTGGTCAAAGAGTTTATTTTAACGTAGCAGTTAATTTTATTTGTATTAGAATCCAAACTATTCTTTCTTGCGGTTTACTCACTAATCATTTTATACGTATTATTTTTCTGTATTACTTATTGATATCCATTGTATTATTCTTATGATCAAATTTACTAAACAGTACCACACAGATGAGAGATTTGCGCTAGCAACGCTAATAACTTTTCATATGTTAGGGAAGAAAAGTACTCACAGCGACTCGTTCGACATAGGTATTTAAGTACAACACGGTTTCACGTGTCTAACTAGTAAGTTGAATGTAAATTTTTTGTAGGGGCCTGCCGGCCTGGATCTCCTCCACTCCAGTGTTTATTTCGTCCATTTTATTCGATTGTACGTTATGTAAAAGAAATCATCTTGTGCTTGGTGTCTGGGTTTTGTCGTGTGGGCGTTCAATTCCATTCGGGTAGTATTAGTTTATTACGATTTAGCAGGATTATTATGTGACGTTTTTTCTTTCTTTTTCTCCTAATTTTCACGATTGGTGACAAAATAAAAAACTTTCATCCGAGAGGATAGGGGATTTTTCCACCTCTGGGGACCGTATCGCGCATTGTTGACATTGATATTATGAGACTTTTATTTNTTAGGTGCACACAAAATATGAGTCTGATGGGTTCAGTAGTATGCCAGAACACACACACACACACACACACACACACACACACACACACACACACACACACACACACACACACACACCAGGTTTAAGCCTGGGAGAGATAACCAACAGAGAGAGAGATTGTGTTGCTGACCTTTGAGATGTGAGTGGTGGTGACCGTGGTGCCGCTGCTGGTCTCCGAGGTAACGGTCTGAGAGGTGGTCATAGTTGAGCTATCTTTTTCTTCTTCCGTCCCAACTGTCTCCTGAGGTAAAAAAAAGACAGGTTGACTGAGTAACTGTTTTTAAGGCAAGGTGAACCTGAGCCTCAGCCAGGGAAGGTGCAGTGATGCCTCATGCTTATTGTGGAGCCCCTGGCCTGACCCCCCAGACCCGCTGATATCTCCTCTAAACATGGAAGGCTTAAAGCCAACACAGATCTGGGCTGAGCAGGTCCTGGAGCCCCTACCTTTGATGAGTCATAGATGAAGCTCTTGGTCTGGACGAGAGGGACCTCTGTGGTGGAGATGCCAGGGGCGGAGGAGTTGGAGACAGCTGTGATGGTGACTGTCTGGGTCTGCACCAGAGGGGGCTGTGGATGGGAGCATAGCCCCATGAGTGGCTGTTTAACCACACACCTCACAGCAATGTGCTTCACACCATGCATTCCCTTTTTAGCATTTGCAGTGTGGCGTGATTTTCACCTCAACAGCCCTTTTTTTGTCACCAAATTAGATTTTTGGAAACAACAGAATCACCTTGTTACTTCCCTTCCCACCACCAACTACTTGAAAAGGAAACAGGGAGATGTGAAAAGCCATGTGTGTTGGAAAGATGAAGTTAATGTTCAAGACATGCCAGAGAATAATGTGCTAGTGTTATAGCAACCCTTCACCGTAGCTATGATCACACCCATGTGAAACACCTCTGCTGCAACCATTTTCTCTTGTATCAGAACATTTCACACAGCTCTTTACAGATTCACATGCTTTGTTTAATGATAGTGCTGCACAGGAGTGAGCGAGTGTGCCCTTGAAATCATAGAAAGGCAAAGTAAAGACGGAGTCGCCCGGAGACGGGGTCAGGAGGCTACCTGGAAGCAGCGTACGACCTGCGGACCATCGCTCCTGAAACAGGAAGCTGGGGAACGTCCAACTATCTTTCCAGAGCCCTCCGACACTTCTGGACATGATCCTTCCTCCTCCAGGATCCTTTCTAAAGCTTTACAGCAGGGGTCGAAGGAGAGAGGCAGCTGCGCCATCTCCCCCTCTATGATGGGCACCAAGGAGGTTTCAAAAACTACAACCACTTCCTTATCAGGTGACTCCTCCTCAACTGGAACGCCGCGGGCTTCGACACTATCAGGCTCACTCATGTGGCTCACAGTAGGACTTGATATGCCTGAAAAGCCCAAACTGCTGCTGGTTTCCTCGTTTGCCGTCTTTGTCTCTGAACCATTGCAAAGGAGACTAATGCACACGCTCTAAAAGAAGACACAACACAGTATCTGTGTGATCGTATGTTGGAGAAGTACTTCCTACTGAAATGAAGTCATATTTATCTCAATTATAACGCATGCGTTTAAAAAAAAAAACACTATTATGTTTACAGTATGTACAGAACAGTATCCATGTTATGAGGTTGTACAGCTCTGTAGGAACATGATGCTTTTAAAAGGGTTGAATTAGATTGTATATGACATAATTAACATTTGAACTCCACAGCATAACAATACTAGTTTGTATAGCAGAGCATGTGTATCCCTTCATCTTTTCCTAACTGATTTCCACATGACGCAGTATGTCACCAAATAAGATGGATACTGAATACCGGTATTGCTAAACATTTTTTATCCATGAAAAGTGTGAGGAACCATTTCAAGGAACAAACACTCATATGAGCTGTACATGGAATGCCTTTTATTCTTTGGTCAGAGTTGATTGTCAAAATGTCATGCAACAAGGAATCTTTTGCAGTTGCTACATACTGCCTCCATAAAATACCGGTGAAGGACAAAGAGGTTAATATGTATCACAATAAAGCTGCCTCGAGGTCTCCCATCACAGGAAATACTATACTGGGACAATAATACTGAAAAGATTCTCAGTAACAACAGTGCGGTTTTTGGTGCTTTGTTAACGTGGATTTAGGAAAAAAAGTTTACTTATCCAAAAATCACATCACAGTGATCAGCCTAGACAATATCCTTAGACAACAGACAATATAAATATACCTCAAATTGTGTATAAAAGCAGGCTCAAAGCAGTCAGTTGTCAGGTAGAATTGATGAATTGGTGATTTAAAGTCAAAGAGACAAAGCAGAAAATGCCAAAGACAAATGGCTTGATTGGCTTTCCCAGTGCAAGTCTGTTTCTGGCTGGAGCAACCAGGTCTGCGGTTCAAAACAAAGGGAATGAAAGTCTTGTCCCACAGATGCCAGAAGAAGAAAAAAATTGGGCAGCTGGAGGATGAGAGATGAAGAAAGCTACAGTGATGTCGCAGAGGAGGCGTAGGAAGGAGAGGAGGAGAAGAGAAAGCGAGAGGTTGATGGGTAGATGGATTAGGTGCCGTCTCCCCAGTCACACTCACACCTGTGTGGGATTCCCGCAGGGTCCGAGACGGCCCCTCAGCTGCGTTTGGAGTAGAAGTCGAGCAGGGGGCCGCGTGGGAGGCGGATGACAAACTGAGGGGGGGGAGGAGGAGGAGGAGGAGGAGGAGGAGGAGGAGGAGGAAGAGGTCAACTGGAAGGGTTAGGAGGGGAGGAAAGAGTGGGGGAAGGTGAGAAAAGGAAAAAGCAGGGTGAGAGAGAAACAATGTGAAAGGGGGATGGAGATGAGGTTGGAAGGAGGGACGTAAAGGGCGCGGTGGGACGGTCATGTTGCGTCCCTGTCAGATCAGATTTACTGTAAAGACAAGCTGCTGACATCATCCTCTGAGTGCCAACAAGGAGTGCCACCACAGGGATTTGACCGACATGATGCTGCAGATCAACACTTGAAGCCAACACGGCATAAATCCAGTCAACATCCTAAAAATAACCTGTGATCAATAGTCATTAAGAACACATCTGCTGCTTCACTGTGCTCTGCTTTTACTGATATTGACTATAGCTGTAACGATTCTTTTTTTATTAATCTGCCTATTATTTCCCAGATTAACCAAACGATCTACAAATGTTAATTATTAGTAAACAATGTTCATCCCCAGTTCTCAAAGGGCAAGATGTCTTTGAATGTCTTGTCAGTCCAAACTACATTTTATATGATATAATACCGAAAAAACAACATGAAAATCTCCATATTTGAGAGGCTGCAAACAGCATTTTCTGCAATGTTTCCATTGAAAATAACTTTAATTATTATATGATAATAGTTGACAAGAGTTGATCTAATATCAAAACATAATACATGTAGTTTTAACAGCAGGATATAGAGTGGTGCAGTGACGAGTGGGGGAACCCGGGAGTGAGTTAGCATGTTACCCCTTCCGGTTCCCTCGTCTCAGAGCCAATGGGATTTCTCCATAGGATTTTGGAAAATAGCTGGAAATAAGGTCCGTGGTTTACACAAATTTTAGGAGACGGATCAAGTTTTGTTCTACGACATTAATACATCAGCAGTGACCCCACCAGTGATTTTTGAAGAGTTTACGTGTCTGACAAACGATGGTTGTTAAAAAGTGGCTGAATAGGACTGCAGAAGTTGTCGAGGACATTGTACGTCATTACGCCGTACACGTAAACACTCCCGCTAAGTTTGTTTGCCCCTGTTCTGATTGAAAGCAAGTACCTGTGCTCTTGCAAAGTGTAAAAAACAAACGCTTCAACATGTATAATTTTGAATCTGTATTTTTGAATATCGATCTTAAGTTGGCGTGACGTTGAAGTCGTGCGA
>NW_011369947.1:2752066-2759324 GCF_000735185.1 Notothenia coriiceps
GGCCAAATTAGCCCAGGACTCCAAAGGGTTAAGTCATGATCTAACATGTCATGATAATGCAGGTTGCTTCCCCTCAAATAAGGGGGTTCATCTGTGAATGAAGAAGAGAAGAACCTTTATCCAAAATATTTCCAGATGGCAGATGTTGCTTTTCTTTTTGGAAGTAAATCTTCATTCTCGCCGGTATTGTCCTCCTGTGCCTGTGTATAAAATCAATTAATAAAATCGCACATGCTGCGATGTGAATATCGCGGATGCGCATTTCGCGGTTATCGCCATGACACGATATATCGTTCAGCCCTAATGTACATCATTTGAATGTAATAATTAAGTTGATTGTTGTTTGTGGAAGCTCCAGTGAATGAGCCCCATTAACTGAGTTTTAAATGGAAGATTTAAAGTGATGTTTAAATCTTCCATTTAGGCCCCACCAACTCGATCGGATCGGCGATCGGTATCGGCCGATACTGATTCCGGCAATCGGCCCCAAAATTGATGATTGGAGCATCCCTAGCTATAACCTTATAAACATATGAATACACTTAGCACACAATAGCGCATCTATCAGAATCAGAATACCTTTATTAGTCCCATAGAGGGGAAATTTACATCGCATATGCAAACAGCCGCATCAGACACGCAAGCCTCAATGTGTTAAGAAAAGATCTGCAGGGGTGTTTATATGTAAACTTGCATATAGCAAAAGTATTTCTTTTTTTAAACCAACAGTCATGAACTATTTGGTGTCACAGTGTGGTTTCACATTAAGCCGGAAACAAATGTGTGAGATCAGTTTCATGTCTGGCTGGATTAAAGGTTAAAACTATTTACACAAATACTGCTGTAAAAAGTAAGCACTTCCCAGTTAGAGCCACTTCCCTCTGCTGTTTGCTACTACTCTGCTCCACCCAAGCATATGGTGCCTTTAAAAAAAAAACATTTTATAAAGAGAGACAAGTTAAATAAGAATAAAACACTTAACATAAAACTAATTGTGTTGTCAGTATAGTATATCAATGTGCATCTCACTGGTGGGTCTGATTAAGTTAGCAATAACACAATACAACTCTAACCCCAAGCTTTCTTCATCGGCAGGATCTAAGTAATCCTGTTAAAGGTGGGGTATGTACTTTATTTCAGAAACACTTTTTGTTATATTCCATGGAATGCTCTTAACATCCTGATAGAAATTAATACATTAAATGCTTTGACAATAAATAAATAAATAAATGTCATCTGTGGAAGCCGTAGTACTGTAAAAAGTACGACCAATCATCTGAGCCGGCTCGGCTAAAATAACTGGATGGCCTACCTGCCTGTCAGCCTTCCTTCTGTGCACAAACTTATCTCGTGCGTGTTGGAGGAGGGGCTCTGTAAGGAAGTGGCAGATGTGTATATATTTCAAATTCTAGTTCAAGCTGGTTTCTCCAAAATGACATACCCCACCTTTAAGCTCTTGCATAATGCTTCCTTATCAGTGTGCTTGAGCAATGTGCTGTTGCAACAGATACATACCATTAATAGCCATTCATCATCTTCAATTGTGTGTGTTACAGGTAGATGAAGACTACATACAGGACAAGTTTAACCTGACGGGTTTGAATGAGCAGGTGCCTCACTATCGCCAGGCTTTGGACATGATTCTAGACCTGGAGCCAGGTGAGAATATCAAGGAAGTAGCTGTTCCCATGAGAAATTAAATTATTAATAGTCAACACTTGAATTTGACAGATGAGGAACTGGAAGATAACCCCAATCAGAGTGACTTGATCGAGCAGGCGGCGGAGATGCTCTACGGGCTCATTCATGCACGTTACATCCTCACAAACAGAGGCATTGCACAAATGGTAGGTTATTACTAAATCATGTCAAGTTCTTACTTGCCCCATGACATGAATCATCAGTGATTTTGAAATGTGTTGTTTTTCATAGTTGGAAAAATATCAACAAGGGGATTTCGGCTATTGCCCTAGAGTCTATTGTGAGAATCAGCCGATGCTTCCTATTGGTGAGTCTGACTTCCTATCAACACGTTCTGCCTCACACAAAGCACATGCTGCACCTTTGACCTTTGTTAGAGGATTTGCAGACATACTCACCCATCTGTTGTCTGATGCAGGTTTGTCCGACATCCCTGGAGAAGCAATGGTGAAGCTTTACTGCCCAAAGTGTATGGATGTTTACACACCCAAATCCTCCAGACACCACCACACAGATGGAGCGTATTTTGGGACGGGGTTCCCCCACATGCTGTTCATGGTGCATCCGGAGTATCGTCCAAAGCGACCAGCCAATCAGTTTGTGCCAAGGTGCGTTTGATCTGACTCAAGTTATGTATTGTTAGTATTAGCTTTAACTAGCATTAACAGTACACACTTTTGAATATTAAACACACACTTCAAGTTTAAATACATATGGATTAAGCATACAAGTAGACATTGTTTGTAGTCAGATTTATCTTATTTGTCATCATTTAAATTTCAATCATCTTAGATGTTTTATTGTCTACTGAAACTAAAGTATTATTACCACTAGTATCTAAATAAAAATGCACTTCTGCCAGAAAGTGATTTTGTTTCATGTTTTGTTTTTTTCAGGCTATATGGTTTCAAAATCCACCCAATGGCCTATCAACTCCAACTTCAGGCTGCATCAAGTTTCAAGAGCCCAGTCAAGACAATTCGCTAGAACGCCGCCCGGCGAACACAGTGGACTGAAAGACTTTGTTGTTTACTACTTGTTTGAAAGAATGAATAATATATTCCAAATAAATGCCTGTACAGTTTCCCAAACGCTTAGATTTAGACATACTTCTTATTTAGTGAAACACTGTTACAGTTGAGCAGCTTTTTTCTCTTCCTTATTTAACGTTGAGCTATTACCAACGGGTCAATCTCCTGTAAGTGTTTAACGTTAATTGATGTCAATCCTTTGACTCGATCATGAAGGCCACAGTGTGCTTTGTGGTTTAATTGAATGTAACAAAACATCTTGCCAACAGCCCAACGGGTGTTTCCTATCAGTGAGTCAGTCAATGCTTTGGAAATTCAACATTAAATACCATCAAATTCTTAACGTGTATGTGTCAATGTTAACAGGAGGTATTTCCAAAAAACAATGGCAAACTCGAAGTAGAAAATGATTGAAAAAAGGACATTCTGGATTTCAAATTGTATTCCTTTGTTCATTTCACTTTAAATTCAGTGGTTTTATTATGTTGTTTTGACAACTGTAACATGTTTTCCTGACAACCCTGTATGTGTTTGATGTTTACATTACAATCTGAACAGATTTCACTTTTTTTTTTCAAGAGTTTTGTGTTGATTAAACATGCAACATTTACAGTGAATGGCATTAAATATAGATTTCTTACCAAAGTATGCTACACATATAGAACGCCAAATAAAATGCAAAATTATGCATATTTTATTATTTCATAAAAAGACAGGGATAAGTCACAAAGCAAAAATATTTTCCATTGTCTAACAACTATTTTCTTCATGTGAAATTCTACATTTTCTTCCAGGAGAGGTTTCTGTTGTTGTCCATGTAGCTACAATACCAATGGCTTATTTTTGGGTAGAAAAAAAACAAATGGCTAACAAACATGCTATCTAAAAAGGGATTCATATATTTTAAGTGTTTTCTCTTCTATGAAAAAGCACAGGAAACAGCAAGTGTGAGCAATCTACTTAGACTATGTGGTAAAAAGGCTTTACAAACTTGGTTGATAATTAATGCAATATTTAACATTGTGACATCTCTAGTGAAAGCCTGGAAAACAGCTTGTGTTGAAACATCACAGTACATCAAATCACACAACAGTTCCTACTTTACAAATAAATTACTGTATAGTAGAACATGTAAAAAAGACAACTTGTGCTCCTATGAGAGAAAAGCCACATATATACTGGGACAGCTGCCTGTACCTCCTCTCGCACGGTTACTGGGACAAACCAGCTTTGCATGTATTGACCTCACTTGGCTGGGTATACATATATGGACATTCCTCGTACAATCATATGGAGGTCTGTAGTCTTACAAAGAATATCAAAACCTGAGATTAACAGACCAAAGCTTGTAAAACTTTTCTTATCAACCAAATATATTAAAAGAAATATGACTTTCTACTACTGAACAAAACAAAGGGCTGAGGGAAGCACTCCCTTGTCTTATTGTTAAAGGTTTGATAAACTTGGTGGACTACAAGAGGAAACGAATAAGAATGATTCAGGCAAGACAGGTCTTTAGTAGAGACCTCAAAGTTCAGTAAACAGCACAATGGTAACCTGCAATTCCACGAGCAGATGGATGAATAACTTAAAAACCTCAAATGTGTAAACATTCTATAAAAGCATTAATTCTATAAAATAGAGAAATATTTGAAAATAGATCAATTTTTGGATTAAAACTTTACAATAATGTGTAGGCTGCTGGTTCTTGGCTGGTTAGTGAAGAACTTGCTTTTGACTTTTTGTTTTTGTAACTGAGCAGGGAACAACTGTCCACATTTAAGCACAGAATGTCTTTGCTCACTTATTGATGCGAGGTACGTCATTTTGTTTTAAACAATTCTTTCTCTTGAATTAAATAGACATGTAAACAAAAATAATTCCCTTGAATGTAGTCTTAACGTTCCCCCAGCATCACCAAGGGAATAAATGCTGATAATGGTGTCTATACTAGAATTGAAACAGTGCATTTGTATAAAACCAAAAAATGTAAAAACCACTAGGAAAATAAAAGCATTTAAAAGCAAACATAACTTAGATCACTAGACTGAAAATGATGTTTTTTTAACCAATAAAAGATTGTATAGTAAGCTTTTTAACACCAGTATGAGATAAGCCGTAGACTTGAGCACTGTGCAGCCCCCCCCACTACGTATAACTGGAAAAACAAAGAGGATCTACTTAGATGTATCTACTCTTTCACCTATAAAGGTAGGTGCATATTTACGAGATATTGTCCTGGGATATGTGTGCGCAGGTAGAGCCGGTCGGTGTGTGTCTGAGGTGAAGAGCCAAAGGGTAAATGCAGGTGTTGATTCACAATGCTGATGCTCCGCCGTCTCTCTCCTGCAACACAGACATTATTTGCACTATTATTAGTCTTTATATGAAATAATAAAGTCAAATGTTCTCTATATTCATTAGATAATGAAGCTTTGGACACAACTAAGCAGGCTATTTCTTCCTGTTTCTGGTCTTTATGTCAATCTAAGCTCAGCAACACCTTTTTCCTGGAGAGCTATGAGAAGAGTATTTATCTTAACATTTTACTTTAAACAAGAAAGCAAATAATGGTATAATCCAAAATGCGGAACTAGTTCTTAAAAATCCTGTCCAATACTATTTTGTTTTACGGGCAGGATGTTCCTACCATATCTTGGTCAAAGTCAGACTCTGCAGTTATGACGATTCTCTTCTCCACCCGAGTCTCTGAAGATCCACTTTTCACCACCTGTTGGGAAGAAAATAGTTAAGGTAATAGAGGTAAGGTAAGGCAAAGCAAGTTTATTTATATAGCACCTTTCAACACAAGGCAATTCAAAGTGCTTTACAAAAATGAAAGATATTAAGAAATAATCATCCTGCACCTGTCCGCCGCAACCTTCGTTCCCTCTCCCCCTCTACCTTTGCCTCATCGGTGGTCTCAGCCCTCCCTTCCTCTGACTCGTTCCAACTCCTGCCTCCAAACTCTGCTGCAGAAACTCTCCTCTCTACTCTCTCATCCTCTCTGGACTCTCTCTGTCCTCTCACATCTCGGCAGGCTCGTCAGTCCCCTCCTGCTCCCTGGCTAAATGACGCACTGCGTGCTAAAATAACCATCCTTCGGGCAGATAGGACGACCTCCTAACCTATCAGGCTCTCCTCTCCTCTTTCTCTGCTTCGATCTCTCCGGCAAAAACCACTTTCTTTCAAGATAAAATCCATTCTTCCTATTCCAATCCCCAAAAACTATTTTCTATCTTCTCCATCCTCTTAGAACCCCCCAAAGCCCCTTCCCCCTCCTCCCTTCTGTCAAGCGACGTTGAAAAAAAGGTTGATGAAAAAGGTTGATGATATTCGCTCTCTTTTTCTGAACCTCACCCTTTAACCCCGCTTCGGGCACCAGACCCACTTCACCCACATCCACTGACCTCCTTCTCCCCTCTCTCTTCCAAGTGAGGTTCTTACCCCTCATTACCTCTGCCTCGTCCTTCCAACTGCCCTCTGGACTCCTATCCTCCACACCTCCTTCAGACTATCGCTCTGATATGTTAAAAATCGTTTCTCACGCCATTTCCATCAACACTTCTCTAACATTCTGGTCACTTTTCCAAACAGTCTCAGGAGGAGCAAGAGAAGACGCAGCTCTCCTAAGCGAAAACCGCACCTCCTCAACCTGTGCTGATGTTATACTGCGCGGGAACTACAGGCGCTGTCCTCTTCCTCCCGTTCCTGATCTAAAAGCACTGAACGCGCTGTCTCTTAAACAACTTCCCTGTTATCGTCCATCAGAACAAACTTCCTGGATCCGGGCAACCTAAGTCTGGTTTGCAAAGGCAGGCACGTCAACGCAGAAAATGCTCCCCCTGGCTGTCTCTGGAGGAGAGCTGCATGCATTGGGCTAAAGCAAGCGTTTTTTTTTTTCTCCCGTCTCCCTCTGTCATCAATCCTTCTGGACGCGTCTCTGCTGGCGATTCGACACGTGAACATCCAAGATCGCTCCTTTCACTAGACTCTCCAAGAACTGTGGAGTTTCAGTGCACTGCGGGCAGCTTTCCCTCCCCCCCTCACCCTCCATAGCCTGCAAAGACCGCACCTAACAGGGTAAGCTGTCCGAGCCTCTCTGTTCAATTAACTACAGGGCCTCAGGGCTTCTGTTCTGGCCCCCTCCTCTTCTCCTGACACAAACCGCTCAGATCAGACATAGCCCGCATGGTTTTCATAGCGCAGCTGCTACGGCTGACGACACCCAACACTAATTCTGTCCTTTCCCCGCTCAGAAGAACCCAGGTCGTGTGCAGTCGCATCTCTCGCTGTCTATCTGACATCTCCTCACAGGTGGATGTCGCTCACTCACCTCAAGTCAACCTTGACAAGACTGAACCTGGCTTTCCTTCCGGGAAAAAGATTGATCCGGCCACTCTTGACCTAAACAATCAACATCGCACCTCTGGTTTCCCGCCCTCAGACTGCAAGGAATCTGGGTGTGACCCTAGATAACAAACTAGTCCTTCACTGGCAAATAACTTGCTAAACAAACCTGCTGC
>NW_011369947.1:2759369-2811821 GCF_000735185.1 Notothenia coriiceps
AGGTAGGGCGGAGGTGCGCTGGGACGTAGCGTGAAGTGAGGTTTGGCGCGACTCCCCGGGGCAGAGCCGTGGGACGCCCTTAGGGTTGTCCAACCCCCACTCACACTGACCCCCTCTGCCGTGGGATTAGGTAGATGGGTAGTTGGAGAGGGCGAAGAGAAGGAGGAGGGAGCAGGAAGGATGCGAGAGACGCTGTAGTACATCGAAAAAAGTAGAGAGTGGAGGTCGGACGGGTAAAAAAAGAAGAAGACCCGTAGACACCCTTGTTGCTGAAAGTAAGGGAGAACAAAACTTGCGTCTGGACCACGAGGCGTCTTTGTCCTGAACGTGGTACCCTTCGGTTAGTTCGTAGAACGAGAAACCGAAAAGACGAAAACAGAGAAACGAAATTTAGAGGAGGAGGAGGAGGAGGAGGAGGAGGAGGAAGGGGTGGGGGAGAGAGATGAGAGGAAGGAATTTTGAAATGACCCATAAATTAAATGAATCTTGAAAAAAGCCAGAGTTGAGTAATAACGTTGTAATGAAATAATACAATGGGATTCTGGTTGTTTCTTATTTTTTGTCCAGATCATGGAAAAGTTACTGGCATTTTTCCATGTCCAACAATTCATTTTTTTCTGAAAAGACAGAAATTCATCCACTATTGTATCTTATTTATAAATATAATTGAATTATCTCAGTAAGCTGAGGACAATGAAGAATGTACAGGATCTTAGGCCTCTGGCTGGAGGATGTTAGATTGACCTGTTAACTACCAAGTGCTATGTTGTGTTTAATCACTCATTTGATTTGATCTGTGTAAGGCTGCCTTGTAACAACATAGCTAAGTACTACATTCTTATCTTAAGTAGCAAGTCAGGAAGTAGTAAGACACATTCTGCTGCTGCGTGTCAAAAACTTGCAAACCCACATTGATATTAATCTGTACTTGTGCAAATGTTAACTCCAATAGTGGCTTAAATCTGACAACTGAAGGTTAAGCAAAATGACAAACTGGCTTGAAATTGAGCTAAAGAGTGTGTGTCCGCTCCACTGGGCAGACAACATTTGACCAATGTCATATTGCTGTTCTGATTCATCTCGTCACAGCAGACCCTAAGGAGTCAGATTTGCTTTGATTCCAGTGCAGCCCTAATGCATCCTGACAATATAATTTACTTGGAGGCATTTTTCCCCAAGTGTAACAAATATTTGTGTCCAAACAGTTATGCTGCACTTCAGTCACTGTCTCACCAAAAGGCAAACAACATAAACTTAAGTAGAATAAACTTGCTTATTCGTGTGACAGCAGTTTAGCTAAATTGGGAGTTGTTTCTAGTGTAATAGAGAGCTGTTATTTCATATTTTAACTGTAACACAACTGTTGATACCAGCAATGACACCGTTTTTATAATAGATTCCTTTCAAAGTTGACATGTTTTAGTCGAGGCATCGTGGTGCAAAAGCTGCTGATACAACTGTGTAGGAGGTCTCGTCTTTTCAGGGGAAAACAACCATGGCTTGGGGAGGGCAGCAGCCAAGACATTTAAAAATCAGTGTAAAAAGAAAAAGTGCAAAGACAAAGTATTAATTAAGCGAAAGTATAAATTAAGCGAAAGAAAGCTCTCCAATGAAGGAGGGACAGAGGAGAGGGGAAAAGGTCAATTCTGCTCAGTGTAAGCAGAATGTGCAAAAATTCATCTCCGAGTCATGCGGTAAAGTTTCCAAGTCAGGTCCGTCAGTCATGCAATAAAAACAAATTCAGAGCTCAGAGGCATCCATCGCAGATAAGAGGATGAGAGGAACCAGATCTCAGAGAGGACACACTGTCCCAGAGATGCTTCACACACATCAGTCTTTAAAGTGAAAGACAAAGTACAGACCCTATTCAACATGTCCATCTGCATTCTTCATACAGTACACATGCATGTGCTGCATACCACATGCCATCTCCTTGAATAGGTCTACATGCACACACCATCCATTGCACTCAGACTGTAAGCGGGGCAAGAAGGACAAATGGAAGAAGCTGATCCCTTCTTCTATCGGTTTTAGAATCAATGCTAGTTTCAGGGTCTTCTGTTCCCTTTGCAATCCATGCACACTGCTCACACTAGTGCACAGATGTTTATCCAAACATCTCTAAAACTGCAGAGCCATGAACAACACGTAGGATGATGCATGTGTAAGTACAGCTTTAACCAAGACAACTTGGAAATTGTCAGAAGTTTCTAAATCAATTTAAATGTTTGCTTCAATTCCTGAGCAGGCTGACTTACAGGAGTTCAATCAACATACATGTTTTGGTGTTTTCTGTGGGAGACTTACCCCATCTGCACCGGGCTGGCCGTTGACCCCCAGGGTGCGGAACGGAGAGTGTGTGGACAGACGCTTGTCCCACTCACTGGGCCTGCTCTCCGGGGCGGAGGCCATGAAGGTCCTCTTCAGCTCAGTGATGCTAGCATGATGCTTGATCAGGTCCTCCTGAGGCTTATCAAACTCCTGCAGGGAGGAGAGCCAAGAGGGGACAGAGAGTGTGGAGGGGGAGGGGCAGGGGGGAGGGAGCAGGCAATTGGGCCATGCAACAATAAAAAAGGGAGAAACCATAGGGGAAGGAAAGGGCAGATGAAGGATGGGTTCGTAGTTGGGAAATCAAACGGGAGAGAATAAAGAAAATAAGTCAGTTTGTGTTGCTTTCTCCTGTTTGTTTTCAATTTGGGTTGATTTATTGTTGATTAATGAGTAAGCATCAGCAGCAGCGGCAGCAGGGTTATTTGGTGATTCTAAAAGGAACATAGGGTTCAATCATCTACATCAAAACTATGTGGATTCTTAATAGATTAACAACATATTTTCAAAATGTAAATCATTCTGGTGGCTGATTCATGAGAGCAGATTGTGGTGTATTCAAAGGAGTAAGTGCCACGATTTATCACATTTGGATGGGAAGGAGCTACAAGCTGCACATCACATAGTTAATGGTGTATTTTAAAGCATTTAGCAGTGAAGCCCTTGAAAGAACAGGCTGCAAATGAAAGAGCAGAAGACGTGATGATATGGAAGAAAGAGAAAGCCTGAGTGTGAATGATAATCTCATTTGACACAAATGAACAAAAGCAACAGCAGCTCTCATTTGGCAACATTTAGCACCAAGTTGATCTCAATTGAAGATATCGTCTGCAGAGAAAGACCTTCACTGAACAGTAACTACTTATCTTTACACAGTGTGGCGCTAAAGAGCAACTTAATGTTAAGTGTTTCTCCAAAAGTCATACCTTTTACAAATGACAGAAAATGCATATTTGTAATTACATTTCTATGGTCAAAAGCTGTAAAACATGTTTAGAATTAGATGGAGGTAAAAGAGCAAAAGCAGGAACAGGAGAATACTGATGATCTTGGGAAGAAATGTATCAAATAAAATTGTAGCTGCTGATGAAGAGTGAGAGTTTAAGGATGCAGCATCTTTGATTTGCAAAACACACAAACTATTTATTCTGCAGTAATTAAACGTGGATGCATAAAGTGAGAATCGTGCCACATGCAAGCGTGATATTAAAGAGCAGCCGTGCCACAGAGCAGGAAAACACAGATAGAGACTGACATCTCCAGAAGGGATACAAACCTCCAACATTAAAAGGCTATGTCTGATATAAATTGAGTCACCCTCAATTCTCTTAGCTCTTTTCTGTGAAAAAGAACAAAACAGGTGTGGGTTTGTTTCAGTTCCCCTGTGTGCTTGAAGATACGTTGGACATGCATACTACAACATTCACTACAGTGTTAATACAAACCGAGCTGTGAGGAGTCTGCATGCAAAATAGTTCAGGGTTAAGTGAGTATAAGAGTCGAACGGCAATGTACTGACAAACCAAAGACCCTACGGCTATAGAGGACTGCCTTAGGATATCTATTTGCACAATGAAAACAAACAAATAAAGAACCTAAAGTGAAAGAAATCAAACACCAGTAATCATGCAACTTTTTTAGTTAAGTACACAAATCTATAATCATGCATGTGTGCATTCCAGGGTTAAGAACAACAGCAAGCAATGAGAGGAAATGAATGCCTTGTAAACTCAAAAACAAATAATCTGTGTAAAAACGTATAATCTGAGGCAAGCATTTTCTCTTTTTTTCAACCATATTACTCGCTGCTTACATTTTCAAATCGACTCAATCTAATACAGTATGTTCATCCAACTTGATGTGGATTTCATTTTAGACCGAGCTGTACAGAAGCACAACATGAGAAGAGGGTGAGATTAGTGTTTTGGATGAAAAGCTTGATATCAGAATGGAGGTGGAGAGATGGCTACGGAAACGTTTACGAGGCTATGAATCTGACCTTTCGCATTCGCACCACCTCCGTGCTCGTCTCCTCAGACTCGTGCTACCCCGGGGAGGAGAGAGGGACACATGTTAGCATCCTCTGCTTGTTGGCTTTAACACTCAGATCCAGAGTGGAAACAAGTCTTGTGAGGGGCCACATGCAAGGGGCCAGTGTCTGACACTAACCTGAATGTCCCCATTGAGGGTTGCCATCAGTGAAGAGTCTACTTCTCTCTGGTCCCTCCACGCTACTGGCTACAGCAGCAAGAGAGACACAGTTCACACTCAGACCCAGAGGACAATCTCTGTTCGCTGCTTTAGTGTCTTCATTAAAGAAGACCATGAAGCAATTGCATTGAAAATAGTTTTTGAAATTTCAATGTTATCATTATCTACAACAAAAAATTCCCAGCCAATCGTTATGAGGACAAATAATAAAATAAATGGACACCAATTTTCCTGTAAGGTAAATGTTGATTACACACATACATATTCCTGCACGTACACATTTAGATTTAAATTCATCACTAACGTGAAAGACAGTGTTTAAAGAGAAATTGTATACCTTGACCACAGCCTCGATTTTTGAGGGCTCAACCGCCTCTATAGTGACCTCCAGCTTTCTTTCCTCCTTGAGGCTGGTCTTCAGTGGAGTGGAGGTCTGCGGCTGCTCCAGGATGGCAAAGGGGATCCCTGCCTCTGCCAGAGCGGCCTGGGAGAAGACCGGAGCACTGACGGGACGGGCGCCCCTCTGTGGGACCACCACTAGAAAAATACAGACAGAATTGTACGTAAATAAAAAGGAAATATGTTCAAGCACAGTAGAGGTGTTCGACGTATGCACATCCAGCTAGTCAAATCGCCCAAGTGAGTAAAATGCACAGTAAAACATCTATAAACATATAAATAAAAAAACAACACAATAGTGCATCTATGCAAGCAGCCACATCATACTTACAAGCTTCCATGTGTTCACACTGCAGGGGTATACTGTACCTCATAAGCCTTGTTTAGTCTTTAAACAAAAGGAAAACTCAGCCCTCAAGGTGGGCCAAAATCAAATATCCACAAAATGGGATGAGAGTAAAAGCATGGATTCGTTCTTGTTGGAATCCAATGAAAGATGCAAAGGCAGATGACGTTAGGCAGCAGTCCAATGCGGTTGAACAGGTGAAATTACGAGGTTAGGAAAGCGTTATTTCTTCAATGTGCAAAACATAGCACGACCAGAGGCCCTTCAGTGATGATGAATGTGCATCCAAGTCAGGGCATCCTGTGAACGGGCTGTGTTGCTTAAGCGTTTCATTGAGCGAAAAAACATGTAAGCGGTTCATCTGCAAACCACAAACCCAAACAGGTACCTGACTCTCTGAGGCCAACATCTAGTAGAACAAACCAATCATGGTGGACATGTGTTTGTGTGTGAGGACGCCTTTCCTCCAGGATCCGTTGCTCAAACTGTGGTCTCCTCTCGGATATCACAATCTTGGTTTTGGCCCCAGCAGTTGGAACTTTCACATTTGCTGGGAGCTGGAAGCGCTCAGGGACAGCAGCTAATACAAAGCAAGTGGGTATTATTGTAGAAATGAAGTACAAAATATGAACACACTTGCATTTATAGTGAAAGTAAATTCAATGACTGCTGAGTCTGTTGATACAGTAGGCTTACATCTTAGAATGATTTAAAAAGAAATCAAATGTAAAATGTTCCTATATATAGCTGTCACTTGCTCTAATAATACCTGATTTCTTCTCGGCCACATCCAGAAGGGTAAACCAATCATCTTCAACCTCTCTCACTGCTGCACTCGGTTTCTGCTGCAGTTCATCCTCCAGCTGCCACTTCTGCTCCACTATAGTAACGCTCTTCTGCGCTCTCTTCTCTATGGCTGCATACTCTTTAGCTGGTCTTACTTCAGGATGTGTGTGGAAATGTTTGTCCACAGTCACTAATGTAAAATATAAACAAAGCCTTCTCAGTGACAACAATTCTACTTAACATATATTAAACAGATGAGTTATTATATAAAAATATAAAGCGCACACACAGTAGGAGCGACAAAATAATACCTGGTTCTTTTGCTGCTACATCTAGCAGCACAAACCAATCATCATCAATCCGTCTCGGATGTGACGTCTTAACCTCCACAAACTTCACGGGGGGCCTCACGTCTTCCATGAGGTATTTTGGTTTTTGGTCAATGGCTGCCACCACTTGGACAACACGCTCAACCACAGCAACTAACATGGAGAAACAAAGTTAAATAACTCTGACGCCGATTGATGAACTATTTACTATTTATTTTTGCTATTTATGGCTGAAAGCATCAGGTGTGCGTGCAGTCGGGTTTATGTGAACCTTTTTGAAGCAAAGTGTATGCAGCAGCTTTGGCAATGAAAGGTACCTGGTGGTATAACAACAGGCTTTGCGCGGATGATGTCGAACAAACCAAACCAATCATCTCCTCCTTCCCTCTCTGACGGCAGTGCAATTCGGCTCGATCTAATTTCAGATAGATGTGTCTCATCTTGCCTGCTGTCCACACCAATTATCATCTTCTTCCATGTTCCAGTCTCTGTGGTAGACACCTCGGTCTCAAACGTCCTCCTCATATCCGGAATAATCTCAACGGGAGCAACTGACACAAACAAACAGAGTCAAAGAAGCTGAGCGCTATCCATCAAACAAAGAAAAGCTTAGCGCTGCAGAAATTGGAAAATGTCTTCAAATATAAGGTTTCAGAGAAACTTCTGATGTGGTTCGAACATATATGACGTGTACCTGATGGTAGTATGACTGTCTTTTCATGGACAGCATCAAACAGTGCAAACCAGTCATCATCTCTCTCCGTCTGAGGTCGGGAAGGCTGCAGTCTAATCGGTTCAAGATCAACCTGCTGCAACTTCTGCTCTACCCTTATCACTTGGACTTGTTGAGGTTGAACACTGGGATGAATGTAGCTTGGTGTTACCAGAGAAACTGAAAGCAAACAGAATAAATACTCAAACTCATAATCAGACACCACAATCTAAGTTCTCTAGAAATAGTTTGCGTGACACCATGTTTGTTTGTAAGATATTCTTCTATAGGAGGAACATGTGTGAGATTTCAAGGCTGTGGGTACCTGGAGGTACATAGGCACTTTCTCTGGGAACACCATCCAGCAGGATACACCAGTCATCATCTCTTTCTCTGAGTGGCCCGGACACTTCCTGCTGTCCTCTGTCCTCCCACTGCATCACAGTCTCTTTAACAAAGACCTCCTTCCTAGACTCTACTGTTATTGTTTCAGCCACAGTAGAAAGTCTTTCTTCAGTATAAACTTGAACGTCCCTGGTAACTAATGACAAACAGAACGAAGGAACATTTGTAAGACGCCTACAATAAGCTTCTAAGACTTTACGTCAGGCCTGTAGAGAAAGTCGACCATACCTGGTATGTGATAATATGATGTTTCTCTAGCGGCGACATCCAGCAGCACAAACCAGTCATCTTCTACTTCTCTTACAGCCCGCGGGAGTGCTACTACTTGCTTTTCTCCAAACACTTGTTTTATTTCTTCTACCACAACTTTTGTCTCACTCCGCTCAATAGTTGTTATTTTAACCAGAGCGACACGTTCTTCTGGGGACACTTTAACAACTTCTGCAACAGCAACTGAGACAAAAGAGATGAAAAACCCTTAGAAATATATACAGTACAGGAGATTAAGAAAAACGGTGTCCACAAAGCTGAGGATGATTGCTGTGATAACGGTGCGAATAGGGACCTTTAGCATTACCTGGTGGAACATATGATGTTTCTCTGGGAACAACGTTCAGCAACACAAACCAGTCATCTTCTCTGTGTGTCTCTGGCTGTTGTGGGATTTCTTGTATATGTCTTGGCACCTCCTCTATTATCTTTCTCTCTTCAGAAACGACTTCGATAATCTCCTCCTTGACTGCAGTTCCTCCCAGAGAGACCAAACTCTCTGCACCCATCTGGTCTCTTCCCTTCAATGTAACTGATATGGGTAGAGACGAGAGACGGTATTTTAAATACAAGGAGAAGAACACTCTCTTTGTATATTAGCACAACATAAAACCACAAGATATCCAGTTTGAAAAGCAGCACAGGGGCTTTTAGCCGTACCTGGTGGTACATATGTGGATTCTCTGGAAGCAACATCCAGAAACACAAACCAGGCATCATCTCTGGCTATTACTGGATTTTGTGGGATATCTTGAAGTCTTGGCGCCACTTCTATTGTGTTTTTCCCCTCAGAAACAACTTCTCTAATCTCCTCATAAGTCGCAGTTCCACCCAAATAGACAGAACTTTCTGCGCCCATGTGGTCTCTTCCTTCGGGCGACACTGATAAGAGTTGGGTCAGAAAAAAGTATTTCAAAAAGAATATTTTACACATTTCCTTTATATTAGCAAGCAAGCACAGAATAGAGCACTAGAGAGCCAATGTTTGACCAGAGGGTCTAAGCAATACCTGGTGGAACATAGAGTGTTTCCCTGGGGACAACATCAAACATCAAAAGCCAGTCATCATCTCTTTCAGTGACGGTCTGTGGTGGGGGGATCTCTGGTATACGCCTTATTTCCTCTTCACTTGTCTGTCTCTTTGCGACTACAATCTCAGTTTTCTGCTTAACTGTCGTAACAACAGTCTCTGAAGGGAAATATTCACCTTCATCCACCTGAGCACGGTCCACGGGAGTGACTAATGATGACAGTAAAGACACAAAATACTTTGAACATCGGGGCAAACATGCAGCGCTGAAAAGCTAGGAGAAGCAGGACAGGGTGTGGTGGATTATTCTAATTTGCAAAAACCTTTTTCCTGACTAGTATAGGTATTACTAAAACTGTAAATCATATTACTTTTAAAAGCGTTATTTCGCAGTGAGTGAGGTTTAAGAAGAATTTTCTGTATATACATGATAATTACTGTCCATTTTAATGATACAAAAAGGCTTCAAATTCCTGGATACACCAGACTACAAAGGCTATGGTTGTTGGACCCTTTTTTTTTTAAACCCGTTTTCCAATTAGGACATCTTCATTGACCACATTTGTTCTGTCAGCTATACTGTCATTACTTTCAGTAGACTGCTTTGACCTGAATAGAACCCAGAACAATACCAGCACAGACAGGCCTTTCATAAATGGCAAATTATATTTATATGCTTACTTCTCCTTTCTAATAAATCTAAAGAGGATTCAATTGTTAGTGTTAACAGCATACAAAATAGTGCTGGTGAAGGAAATGATACAGAGATTAGAGAGATTAGCAGAAGTCTACAGCTATTTGCACAATGACATACTTTACCTGGAGGTTTGGAAACGGCTTTGTACGGAAGTCGGTCAAAAGTTATGAACCATTCATCTCCATCTGCGCTCTGAGAAGGGCTGTCGGCCTGAAGCCTCTCTAGAACTTCTGCCTCAGTTTTCGCTTCCAGTATGACCGTCTTACGCCATGTCCCCTCTTTTCCTAGGGTTTCCTCTGATATTAAACCACGCAGTGCAAGCACATCTTCAACTTCTTCCTGCATCTGCCCTCTATCTTCTACAATAGTCACTCTCTTCTTAATCCTACGCTCCACGTTCCGGTGTGTTACTACCGAAGTGACGTCTGGAGATCCGGCCTTCAACTTGTCCTCCATCTCGTCCTGCCATTTCTTTTCTATCTGGCACAGCTCTTCTCTCAAGCTATCATCAGACGGACCCTCTCCTGTCATCTCTTTTTCACTCTCCTGCTTTATCTGGGACTCTTCCTCTTCAGGCAAAATACCTTTTAAAAACACCTGCTTTATCTGCTCTTCCAATTCATCCACTCCATCCTCTTTTGTCTCCATTGACTTCACAGATTTCCTCAAAACACTTTCTACTATGCGTTCAACCTGCATTCCGTTTTCCTGATCCAAATCTCCCTCTCTTAACATTTCTACCTCTTCCTTTCCCAGTTCCTCTTCTACTAATTCCTGAAGTCGCTCTGCCACCTCATCCATTTCTTGCAGTCTTTCCTCTAAACCCCTAACTTCCCTCAGCTTCCATTCCAAAACATCGGCCATTTTCAGCTGGTCTAACAAGATCTCGGTTTCCCGCAGACTCTCAAAGACCTCCTCACTGGTCAGATCTTGATCCGCCATTCGCAAGCCCTCCTCCTCCTCCTCCTCCTCCTCCTTTTCCTCCTCCTCCTCGAGCTGGAACTGAGCTTGGCGTGAGACTGGGAGGATTTAAAGGGGAAAGTAAAGCAATAAAGCATACAAAAAACTAAAACATGATTCGTATTGCAGACTGTTAATAGTTTATATTTCCTACTTGCTACATGTTCTTTCAAATTCAAGCTGAGGCAAGCATTAGAAGTGCAAATACCTGGCTGTTTTGAAAAATCAAGAGGTGAGACAAAGGGAAAAGGAGGATATCGCCCGAGCAGGGCAGACCACTCGTCCTCTTTTCCCCTCTGCTGTTGCTTGTCAGACGTCAGCTCCTGCCCTGGCAGACTGGCGGTCTGGGCGATGGTCTGAGAGCCAGTCTGCCCAGTCCCAGTGCCCTGCCATGAGACTGTGTGAACAGACTGCTCCTGCTCCTGAATGGAAATCTGCTCAGACTCCCCTCTGGCTGTGAAGAAATGACCGAGTGATGACTGTTGTGCAAAGGTTTTGCTGGGAGAGATGACGGTCATTGTGATGCTTCACAGTGCTTCAAGCGTGTTTTGGACCAAAGCGAATGCCAAGCGTTTGTACGAGACTCTTGTAATTCAAGTAAGCTCAGGTTAGTAGAAAGCTGAATGGAAGATGCCTCTCATCCTTCACAACGAGAGCAGGTGAAAACGGCAAAACTTTTGCAAAAAGTACTTTTTTACATTTTAAATGACACTGGGGCAGTGATGAGTCAGTCAGTTAAGATGACAAAACATGACAAGGTACAAGCAAATGAAAAGCCATTGTGCAACACATATCAAGCAGCAACTTCAGAAAATGCCCAAAAAATGAGGAACCTGCCTCAAGACTGAAAATGCCTGTGTGTATTTGAGTCTTCGAGGAATCCTATTATGTATTATTTTAGAGAGAGAGCTTAATGACCCTGGGATGATGCCAGGGGAAGTACTAGGTGGGTGACATTACCCACATGTCAGAGTAAGTCAGCATCCTGACAAGTAAACCATCTGTGCCGCAGCTGACAGGCAATGTGTTCAAGAGGATTAAGGGCATGATAGCAAATGAGCCAAACGAATGAGCATGTTAATATCTGTGATGAGGTTATAAAAGCAGCAAATATGCCAGAAAGCGCTGGTGCGGCTCCACACAGTTCCTGGTACCTGGGAGGTCAGGAGAAGGCTGGGGTTTGTCAGATGTCAGCATCAGCAACCAATCATCCACATCAGACCTGGTGGAGGCTGAGAGGTGTTGCAGGAGCTGGAGAGTTTCATCTCCAGCTGCAAGAGCGAAACAAGTCAGAGGGCAGCTTATCGAACCTGCACTCTTAAACAATCATTCCAACACAGGTTCGCACAGTGGTACATACCTCCATCCAGGTTACGGGAGAGCCTCTTGCTCGCCGAGCGTGTGAAGCGAGGGGCTGGGCGGTCGATCAAGGAGCTGGCCTGGCGGGTCTGGGCCTGAGTGCGCCCGCTGTACCGGAACTTAGAGCCCAAGACGAGGAAGCGGCGCGATGCGGGCGGCTCCACAGTTGGAACTCTGAAAGACAAAAACACTTCATTTTCATCCACTCAACATAATTAAATACATTTTCCAATTTCCTTTCAGTGACAGACCCACGTACCAGGAATATAAATGTAAATTACATCATTTAACATGAAAGGATTTTGCATTCCCTTAAAATTGTCAGTTAGGCAAAAAGGTCAGCAACAGCTTCGACCTTCATCTTACTAAGTAGACAAACCCTTTGAGGTTTAATTCTAAGGTCATGACCATGGGCATGCAGCTTTGCTTCTGTGGTTAAAGTGCCAGGGAGCCAATATAGGGCTTAAGCTGTTAGCCAATTATCTAAGGGATAGGAACACCTTCCAAATGACCTCTGTTTAAGAAGTGTAATTAAGAATGTGTGGTTACATTAAATGACCTGAACTCACCTGAAGAAGGTATGGTTTTCAACGCAAACTTTCCACAGCTTCTTTGAGGCTTTGTAGTTGGGCAGTTTAAAGCCAATTGTGCTTTCATACTGCTCTTGCTGTAAATGAAAAAACAAAACAATAAAGTCAAATATAATGACCTTATGTTGATGGGATTATTCTGAAGCATCGACATGCATCTGCATTTATGAACATATTGTGAACCCTGATGAATATATTGTAAACCCTGTCAATTCTAAAAGACAGTTTCTTAAATTAAAATCTTAGAAACATTTGTTATACTGTATATTACAAAAACTGTAATGCTGGAAATAGAAATGCAAGTGTACAAAATAGTCTAAAATCAAAGCCTGAATTGCAGTGTGCAAGATATTTAAGGATTATTATTCAAATGTATTAATCCTCATGCTAAATCTGTATTAAGCCAGAAAAAGATGTATATAGAGGCTTGACATACATATACATATCCATACAGCTATACAGCATTCCCATCCAGTTAAAATAATATACAAATTACAATAAAAGTGTTTTAATCAAAAAATTACATTATAATTGTAATAAATAATGTAGTAAACAAAAAAAACAAGGGAAACAATTTAATTTAGAATATAGTAAAACAATGAATGTAAAATGTAATTTCAGATGTACCTCTGATGGCCTGATTTTGATAAAGAAGCTGCTGCGTTTGTAAGAGATCTTGAGAACTTTGGGCCAAGGGAAACGGTTAATCCTCAGCTTGTCCTTGTACACCATCAGACCACTAGAGCAAACCCCGAGCGTGATGTCGACGCCATCGAGATCCTGGATGCACAAAAACAGGATGAAACAGTTAGGATATTGTAGCTCTGCACACCATCACCCTAACCCTGCACTTACAATAAACAATCACTGGGAGGCAGACTTTCTCCCACAACGGAAGACATGGAGTTTCAGTTTAAAATGAAATGAATCTCTCATTTATTCCAAAATCGGACATCAATTTTGAAATTAAAATCGGGATGCTCCTGATGTAATACAAGCGGGTTGCTGCATAATACCCACATACAGGAAATCGATGAATCCATGATCTGTTGAATTTTAAAATTCCCATGAAATACTTGCATTGTTAGATTACCAACTTGATACCGATCTAAACAGGTGACTTTATTTAAACAAAAGATACCTTCGCTTGGTGCAGGTCAACTCCGTACATGGCGAGTTTCTTGGCATTTTCCAGAAACATCAAGTCTGCCTGGGCTGGGGTCATTGCCCTGGAAAAAGACAGATCATAGTTATATTCCATTTTAATAGAATGATTATTTTAATTCCAACTCAAACTTAATGAAACTTAACTTCAGGCTACAGATTGCCATCACTTTGTTGCTCCAATTTCCCCCATTGATTACCTGTATGTGCGGTGCAGCTCCATCACCTTATCCTCCAGCTCTTTGCTCTGTCCGGGGGCCAGGCTCAGATCACTTACATAATCCTCTCCATGGAGCTCTGGGTCATACTCTCCGAGCTCTGACTGGGCTGTGTAGGAGCCCAGCATGGACAGTGTGACAAAGGAACAGGGAAGAACAGCTCGCATGATGTCCTTCCTCAGCTGGACACACAGAAAGTACCTGGAGAAGACGTGAATAGACAACAATTAGCTCACTTATGAAGATTTGAAAAGTATATTCTGAATTTACTATATTGTTGATGGAAACACAAGCTTTCGACTTAGCTGTGAAGTTGAAAGCTACGTTTAGGTATTTTTTGTATAATGCTAGCTTAGCTTAGCATAAAGACTGGAAGAAGAGGCAAACGAATAGCCTGGCTCTGTCCTTAAGAACAATCAGCTTACCAGCACCTCTCCAAATAACATGCTAAATCACATAGAATAAGCATTTTTTTTCAAAATCCAACTATTCCTTTATTAATATATTATTAATAGATATTCACCTGGTGAGGTCTTCGGTAAGCTGGGCTGGATCATGAGGGTAGAACTTGACGCTGAATGTAAACTCATACACAGCGCCTGGAACCTGTTTCCGGATCTCTTTGGTAGACTCCATCCATGTCTGCGGAATACATGTGGGGTAAAAAATAAACAACTGCTCACAGCCAATTTCATTGTCACTCATAATAAAGGGTTATGCTTTTGCAGAGTAACTTTACTGCAGGGAGTAGAAAAACCTACACAGGTGGATGGGTTTTCCCAGTTGGCGAGGCCAAAGTAGTCCCTCTCCAGCAGGTTGACATGGTCGCACACCTTTGTAAGAAGTTCTTGGGCTTTAGCATGTTTCTACACAAGAAAGAAAGAGAGACAGACAAACAGGGAGAAGGAGATTATTTAGATAACATCACCATTTGATTCTTTAACGCGGATAGTAGCCATTGGTATAAACATTCAATAAACTGAAATTTGGGAGGTCTCTTACATCAAGCTCACACTCAAACTGAGTGTCGTCCAGTAAGGTGACTTTGCATTGCATGGTTTTCAGACGTTTGGGGCCTTGAGCCTCTTCTTCCTTTGTCTTCTTCTCTTTTACAGGCTTCTCCTTCTTCTCCTCCTCCACCTTTGTCTTCTCCTCCACCTTTGTCTTCTCCTTTATCTTCTCCCTTGTCTTCTCCTTCGGCTTCTCCTTCGGCTTCTCCTTCGGCTTTTCCTTCGGCTTCTCCTTTGCCTTCTCCTCTCCTTTGGCTTCTATCTCCTGTTCTGCGGGTTCTTCCTCTTTTTTCTCCGTGTCCTCCTCCTTCACTTCCTCCACAACTTCAGGCTCCTTCTTTATGGCAGCTTCTTCCTTTTGCTCCTGCTTGTAGAATAAACACGGAACATATCAAAAGAATAAATAAGGGGAATGACTAATTGCTTTGGGACAGCTCAACAATTAATACACAGTCTACCGTTAATAGAACACAGTAAAGATACTGCTGTTAGTGCTAGCTGCATTTTAAGAACAGCATGGATCGTTTGTGTCAGGCCAAGCTTTCAGCTCAGTGCACCACAGTTACTTCGCTGAGCAAGCTGTCCACATCATAAATAATTCATAAGAAAGAAAAAAACATGTGCTCCTCTACTACAATCCAATCTGCTGTTGTATACATGAGAGCTACGTCTTTGTGTCCTTAATTCTCACTCTAGTGATTGAATGAAACGTTTTTTCCACATTTTGGGAAAAGCAAGTTCTTATAAAATGAGAAGATCAATACCACTCCTGCGTCTGTGCAATAAATAAGATGCTACAGTCAGCAGCAGGTTAGCTTAGCATTACAACATATACTTCATTCACACCAACGCAACTCCGGTTCAAGCTCCGTGCTAGAGCTTTTCAGGTTCAGAACCGGTTCTTCGGTTTAGCTCCAGCTCTTTTCACACTGCCCAGAGTCCGACTGGTGCTGCGTCATTGCGTTATCGTTTGCGTGCCTGCTTTATGAAGCCAAACCGCGCGGAAACCCCTCACAGCTCACACCGACAACAACAACAATGGCCGATTGTGCTCCAGCTTCCTCTGTACCTCTTCGGTAGACCAGATTCCCAGTAGGTAGCTGGTCTCTTCAGTGGACCACTGCTGCTTGTTAAGTTTCTTCATCATTGTGTACAAACTGGATAAAACGCCGGCTTTTTGTTGTTCTTCAGGAGCTGATCCCGCCCCTGCCCCTGCCTCGACGTAAGCGTGACGTATGCAGTGCTTTTGGGTTATGGCTAGAAAGGATCCGTCTTGTGTAAATATGACGTCACGTTCTCGTTGTAACTCTCGTTGTAATCGGAGCGGCTCGGAAACACATCTACAGCAGTAACATGCACATTAATGCAGCAGCAATATTAATAGAGAAACATCAGACATAATAGTGAAACACTGAAAGGGAACATTTTATTGCACCAGGAGCTATCTTGGGACTTTTACTGTGACAACGTTGACTTGCCTGTGAATAAAAAATAAACCATAGTGTTGGTGATCTACAGTTTTGTCATTCTTCTTTGAACAGCAAGACCGCTAACACCCTATTTCAACAATAACACTCCCTGTCATTGACATCATTAATAGATTGTTAAGCTTCTCACCATCATTTGCTGTGGCCCACTGATGTTAACGATCGTAACTGAAAGGCTGCCTGCCAAACGTAAACATTCAGCCACGTCACTTGCAAACTCTCGCGAGAGTTTTACACTAGACGGATCCTTTCTAGCCGTAACCGTGCTTTTGCTCTGGCTGGACAATTTTTTGGTGCTCGAAATAAACCGGATTCCGGAGCTAAGAGGCTGCTCCGCTGCGGTGTGAAGAGGAAAACCCGGTGCTTTTCAAGCTCCAGCTCCGAACCGGCCCTGAAACACCGTTGGTGTGAATGAGGTAATAGAAAGAAGTTGGAAACAGCTAGCATGCTCTGTCCAAAGATACTTCCTATCTGCGCCTCGAACGCTCACTAATTGGTTTGACATGCTTTATCTCCCTTGTTTAAACTGAACAAAAACCAATGTGTAAAAACAGCAGGGGGTTAATGAATGTGCGTGAATATTTCTTGGCCAGGAGTGGCAGTCTCCTGGAATGTTATTATCCAAGTGCCAACTCTGGGTCACTTCTACCGTAAAGGACATAGTCTGGCACAGTAATAAAACACGTACTTGTTACTTTTTGTAGAGATTA
This sequence comes from Notothenia coriiceps, assembly GCF_000735185.1. Classification (NCBI taxonomy): domain Eukaryota; kingdom Metazoa; phylum Chordata; class Actinopteri; order Perciformes; family Nototheniidae; genus Notothenia; species Notothenia coriiceps. The sequence continues at coordinate 2,776,381 of NW_011369947.1, forward strand.
AACAGACAAGACAACATGTGTTTATTACGAAGCTTTGGAGAGGCTGGCAGGGTGATTCTGTTCTCTTCGGACTCAATAAGGCTTACTGTTTCTCTCCCTTTCCAGTCTTGGAGCTAAGCTAACTGTAGATGAACAGAACGATATGAAAGTGGTATCAATCTTCTCATCTAAGGATGTCTGTGTTGGCGATATATGTGTCGGTGTCACACTCACCTGGTTCTCTGCGCTGCTTATCGAGTGCTGATCTGGAGCCTGTTCAGTGTCGGGCTCAGTTTTTAGCTCGGGCTCTGGAGCTGCGATGGGAGCTTTGACCTGCTCCTCACTCGGCTCACTCGGCCCTTTCACCTCCTTCTTTCCTTTTTTCTTTTTCTTCCCCTTGACCTCCTCTTTTCTTTGCTTCTCTCCTGTCTTTTCCTCCTCCTGGTCTTTCACCTTGACCTCCTCTTTCACCTTGACCTCCTCTTTTGGTTTCTCCTCCTCCTCCTTTTTAGTCTTCTCTTCTCTGGCTTTCTCCTCTTCTCTCTTTTTAGTCTCCTCTTCTCTCTTTTTAGTCTCCTCTTCTCTCTTTTTAGCCTCCTCCTCCTTTTTCTTAGCTTTTTCCTCTTCTTTCTTTTTAGTTTTTTCGGCCTCTCTTGCCTTCTCTTCTTCTCTCTTCTTTGCCTTTTCTTCTTCTCTCTTCTTTACCCTTTCTTCTTCTTCTGCTTTCCTCTTAGCTTTTTCCTCTTCCTTTTTCTTTACCTTATCATCCTTTTCTTTTTTCTTTACCACATTTTTGTCCACTCTTTCCTCCTCCTTACTTTCTTTCTTTGCGGCGTCTTCCTCCTTGTCTTTAACTTCAGCGCTTTCCTTTTTTTCTGCTTCTTTTGTCTCCAATGTTTCCTCTTTCTTTTCTACAGTCGGCTCGGCTTTCTCCTCTTCCTTTTCCTCCTCTTTCTTTGCCTCCTCTTTTTTCTCCTCGTCGTTTTTTACTTTGTCACTTTTCACTTTCTCCTCTTCACTTTTCACTTTCTCCTCTTCACTTTTCAACCCATCTTTCTTTTCTTGTTTCTTCTTGGCCTCTTTCTTTTTCTTTTTACTGCCCTTCTTTTCAACCTTTTCTTTTTCCTCTTTTGGTTCTTTTTCTTCCTTCTTTTCCACTTCTTTCACCTCTGCTTCTTTCTCCTCTGCTTTAGCCTCGTTCTCCTCACTTTTCACCTCTTCTTCCTTCTCCTCGTTTACCTCATCAGATGTGTCCTCTCTGTCTGCCTTATCCTCCTTGGCTTTCTCCGCCTCAAACCCCTCTCCCTCAGAGCACTGTGAACGGCGCTTGAGGAAAGAGGAGAAGAGGCGAGACAGGCCCTTGCCAGCGGAGGTCCGGGTGCGGGGCTTCAGCTGCTCCTCCTCGGGCGAGGTAGCTACGTCAGCAGGCCCAGACTCGGAGGCCTGCTCCAATGCCTCCTTACTCGACTGCTCCCCCTCCGGCTCGGACGTGGCCGCCTCCGGCTTCTGTTTGTTCTCTGGTTCTGGTTCAGGTTCGGGCTCGGCGCCACTGGCCTTCTGCTTGCCCTCAGTGTCCGCCTCGCTCACTGCACTTGCCTCTGTTGTCATGGTAGCCACTGGGAAGGAGAACAGAAGAGAGTCAAAGGTGGAGGAAGGTCATGGTGCTTTACAGTGTGACGGTGCACATCATCATGGCTATACTTGGTACACAACAAACGAGATTAGGAGAAGTAGGCTATTAGCACAATAATTACTTTTCACTGTAATTTCACAATGTAATATTTTGGATATTCAAAAGCAGTTTAATTCATATTGAAAACAATCATTGCACAAAAAGCATGTCCTGATCCGATCACATTTTTTATAAAATCTTTTTATTATTTTATTTAATGTTACAAAACAAAAATGACCATGTTCAAGTCTTAAAGTCATCCTGAGGCCTTAGTTTTGGTTTAAAATTACACAACATCATGTATGTGTTGCTTCTTTGGGGCTTGTTTTCATAGACCTGGTTGCTTATTTCTCTCAAAACTGGCAACAGAGTGGGCAGGGCGCAGTGTCTAATTGTAGCAGTAAGCTAACGAGCACTGATAAGCTTTATTTAGTTTTGATCCAATGCTGCATAACTGAACTGATCCAATGCTGCTGTGAAAGAAAGAAGCTATATCCATGTTGGATAGAATATCAATTTAAATAAAAAAATAACCTTAAGGGACAACTTGAATGCTTTTTTCATTTTTTTTCTCTTAATGCATTGCATAAAGATCGGATTAGGAAAAATTGGTATCGGCAGATTGTCAAAATCAAAGGATCGGAATCGGATCGGGAGCAAAAAAAGGTGATCGGGACATCCCTAGCAAAACTATCAAAACTTCTACTCTGCTCAATCCCAAATGATCAGCAGAGGCTTGTATTTCTTTTTTTAGGAATTGTATTGTATTATCCAAATAGGGTAATATATATGCATGCATTATTATCACTAATAGCCGGGTCATTTACCATAAGTAAATAACAAATTAAAGAATTTAAATTGCTGCTTTAATGTATTGTTAGCTGCATAATCTGAGTGGCATACATGAGACTTTCTCCATAAAACATGAAGCCAACTGCCACCCACAGATAACTCACACATACACAAAGACAAACACCACTTCATCACACAATAGCCCTCCTTGTTGAAGAGTATGTCTGTGTCTACATAGAGTTCTGAAAGTGAGTTCATCACAGACTCATTAAATCTCACTGACACAAAGGAGGCATTCTGCTCTGGAGCTGCATATTAGCAGCTTCTGAATCATCCTCACCAGGCATGCCCTGCGCCCTATCTCACACACGCCCACCCTGCACAGGTCATATAAGGCACTAGGGCGATATTGGCATTATATGCAGATATAAATTGGTTAATCAATCTTTTCAATCAATAGTTCTTGGTGGATGAGGTCACTTTGGGGGGTGCTGCGAAGCAATGAGCAGAAAAATACAGGGGATATAAGGAAATATGTTACCTTCTGTTTGGACTGCAACTAACAATTATGATCATTATCCATCAATCTGACAATTATGTTACATAATAATCGGCTGTTACAATTGATATAAGTCTTTAAATATTTTGTTTTGTCAGTCTAAAACCCCAAAATATTCAGCTTAATATAATATAAAACTGCAACAGCGATGGGAGATACCAAGGCTGCTTTAAATATGTAACAAACAGTGCAATCGTACTTGTCTAAGTAACTTATTATACAATGATGTGATTTAAAGTCACAGCAGAAGGGACTTGAACACGACTTTGATTCACTAGTTTGGCAGCGAGAGGGCAGTTCTGGTATATTTAGAAACTTTAACGAGCTTATTAAAGAGCGCAAATCATTATGCAATCCTCACACCTTCCTTATATATCTGTTACAGTAGTTCTCATAACAATCAATGTGTGTCCTCATTCAGACCGATCCACATCCCGTCTGTATCCCGTCTGTCCTGAACTAGGCATTGTCTAATTGGTGACGAATGTGTTTGTCTCTTCCATATGTAGTTCAAGTCCCACCCTGCCTTATATGAATTGGGGGAGGGGGATGCTAGACAAGCAGACAGGCAGCCCGATCTTCCAGATGTACAGGCCGTCCCAAAGGGTGCAGGCTGGCCCTCTATACCATACACTTCCTACTGGCACTGCGGGACAGCAGGAGGGGAGGAGGGGTACGCACACAAACCAAATCCTCTTTAGCCCTCCCATTGTTTGTGTCCAGTGACCAATAACTGTGCTGCACACTATAACTAATCCTGCCTACCCTTCCCCCCACAGGACCCCCCATCGGCCTATTCCCTAGGTCACCACACACATACACACATACGCACACACCGGTATGCATCAATGCCCACGAGCTCCTTTGGGTCTTTTAATGCTCTGTCATCTCAATTGTGATTGTCAGGGCACAGACATGCTCCTAATGGACCAGCTGAGCTTGTGTCTGCTGCCTCCTCCATTTTGTGTTGCCAATCTAACATCTCTGCTATCTGCCAGCTGAGCAGGGCTAACCTGCATCAGGAGCCATTGAGATTATGTCTTTCTTAAAAAGCATCAATCTCTCAAAATACAATGCACTTGCTTGGTTTGGAGGTAATTAGATGAAATATAGCTGCTCTGTAAAATAAATCTGCCCTCCATCGTGCATAATTAGCGGCTCTAATTAGCTAAATTATAAATGAAGTAGGCCACCCTCTAGCAAGAGTGAGCTCTCTGCTCTGAGCTGCTGGATCAGGTGCAAAAGCCAGGGCTGGAGGGGAATCAGGATTTGATTTAACGTTTATGTGACTATCAATTGAATGTAATGTTCCTACAGGGAGATTTGAAATGTGATTAAACAACTGATTTACATTGGGTTCAAATTAATTAATTAATTAGATTAAACAGTTTGACCCGTAATGTATTAATTATTCTCATTAAAATGATGCAAAAACAAAGGTCCAAACCAATGCTTAACCATTGACAAAACCGGTTCAATTCATTTATATTACCATTAAATCCAAGTCTCCAGTTTAAAAAAAGAAGCAATTTAAGCAATTTCTAGATACCAAGACTCTAATATTATTTGCCAGTGATGCTGAAGAGCTGCTGCTGCTGCTGCTGTGCGTGTGTGTTAGTGTGTGATGAAATGAGACGAGAGCAGAATGGGGAGAGGAGGAGGTATAGTATATAAATAGCTACATGTCTTTAGGATGCTGGGGCTCATTAGCCCTTTACAGACAAGCGCATATCTATTTCTGTTCACAGTGCGCTGCACACAACACGCATATGCACAGCCGCAAATGCATACACAACAATAGGACTGTTTAAAAAAGACGACGGGAAATATTTGATTTGTTTTGAGTGAATTCCCCAGACACTGGACACTGCAGAATGGAGTTCCACAATAACATTACCCTGCAGCAATATAGGGACAAAAAGAAAGCATGTTTCCTCGCTACGGAGTAGGCTTAAGGAATTAGAAGGAGTTTAGAGTTAATCGTCCCCCAAGTGACCAAGTGAGATTATCTCCAACCATCTACCTGCCTACAGTATCCATCTCACTCAGTATCAGTGTGTCTCCCCCCTCTGTCTCTCGGGTCTGCCGCTCTGGATGTGCATGCATTCTCGTGTGTGTGTGTGTGTGTGTGTGTGTGTGTGTGTGTGTGTGTGTGTGTGTGTGTGTGTGTGTGTGTGGTAGAGAGGGTATGAAGAAGCGCTTTGGCTATCAGCTGTGCTGATTCATGGTTTTATGTGGAGCCCCGCCTACCTGGCTTAAAATCAACAGAAATAAACAGAAAGCCAAAATATCAGTCCCCTGGCCACATGGTGGCTCCTATGAACCTCTCTCAGTAAACACAGGCACACATGCCAACATACACGCAAACACGTGCCTGGATAAACTGTTCATATGTTCAGCTGACAGACCCAATCTTGCCCAACAACTTTGTGAAAACAAACAAAATAGGCGAGCAGGCCCCCAAACGCAAAATCATTATAGGGTACGTCATGTACTCCTTATTGAAGGATCCTTAAAGGTAAAATAAAACTGCCTGCTTTTAAGATTATGATATGTTGAGTGACTAAAACTTCAGGATCAAACTTTGTATGAAGCATTGTAATCATGGCTTCTGTGATACCATTACTCTTGAGAGTACTCTGTGATAGACATTGGGCTACAAAAGGTTTATTTTAGTCAAGTCCTCTTTGTAAACCTATCCCAAACCCTTCCCTGATCAATACACACAGATGGTCTGTGAGCATGATGCTGTAACATGAACCGACATGGGAAAAGAATGAAGTAGCTTGATTGATTTACTGTGGTTACCCTGAAAGCAATTCTGAATCTGTTTCCAACATCCCCTTAGACCAAGCCCATTGAAGAAATACTAAACCTTAGTGCACAATTTGAAAGAAATGTTAATGTTTAATGTTCTACACGCACAAAAAAACAGATTTGTGTCTTGAAAGTGAGATTTATCAGTAAAAGGATTTGACAAATGAACTCAATACTTTTGCAATTTGCTATTATTTTTGTAAATGTTATGTAAAGTTAGATTTGATAAAGGCCTTCAAGCTAGAAGCCACAGACTCCCTCATTCTTAAAGAAAAGAGCAATGGACTGTTTATGTGTTTACTTGTAAGTGAGTATTTAATGATGCTCACACAACAGAGTAGTCTAACTGCACAAATACATCATAACTCCCAAAAGAGGATTAACATCAGCAATCTCTTCTGGGTCCTCGCTGACCTCCCTCTCACACAGCAGACCCAAACACATCCTTCAGCAGCCTTGTGTTTACAACAGTGATGATTCAGCAGTACATGAGATCCAAGCACCCAGATTGTATTTTACCTGTCATAACTTTTGTACCTCTATGTTGACTTCTGTTACACTTGCCAGTCCTAATGAAATAATGCCACCCATGGCTCTTTCTCATCCTTACCACGTCATATGCAGCACTACATAAAAGATAATCTGACTATATTTATCCAGCTGTATCATCAAGGGAGGCTTATTGGAGGAGTTTCTCCTAATGTGTGACACAAATTCACATATGGCGCCCTCAAGCAAAGATGGATATTTTTTACCTTTACTATCCTCTCGAGGGTAAAGGCAAGTCTGGTCAAGCAGAATAAATCAAATTCAAAAGCACTGCCATCTCTAACATAGCATGAAAAAATATATCTGAAAAGACACATAGCTGTGTAACACAAGTCACAGAAGCATCCAAACCAAGAACCTCCTAACACGAAGAGCTGCATCATGAGGAACACTGACTATTTAATATAATAATTATGAAGGGATACAATACGGCAATCATGTTATTTTCAGTCAGGTCATAACAATATATTGGGGTTTGTTTCTCTAATACATCATATATTATAATAATAATTGTATATGATCTGACCTCTTTGCTGTACTTGTACGTGAAGATGAGACATAATGTATCACCCTTTACCGAAGTTTTCATAAAATAAACAAATTTAGTGCCATTTTTTTGTAAACAGGTAACTTGCATGTCCACTCATCTTTACAAAAACCACACATCCTCAGCTTACGCAGCACTTGTGATTTATCGGGATGTTGTAAGACAGCGAGTTGCTGTTTTAATTGTGCAAAAGAAAGGTTTTATAAATGCAATTTGCTTTTACAAATCACCGTTTAAATCTTACACAGTAATATAGTCAAACATGACTTCCATTTCCAACTTTGTTTCAATATAACCGCACAAATAGTTGCCGGCTGTATCGAGCCGGCGTGTCGGGGTATTTAAACAATCTGTGTACGAAAATGGCGCCGAATGTACAACAAAACAAATAAACACCAACTCATCCCCACCGCGCCACCAACACACATCTTACATTTGGCTTACCTACTGCAGAATTAGCATCAATGGGAAAGCAAACGCTATAAAAATCCGACAAAATCCTTTATTCCGCACGTTCAGAGTAGAAACAATGTTGCGGAGCGACACATGCTTTGTTGTGCTGAAGGTGTCCGACGCTCGTAAAGGGGAGGAGTCTCGCTCCGAGGCTCGGACCTGAGCTGACCAACGGAGCACCGAGCAGCTCACAGCCACATGCCGGGGTGGAGGACATGGACACAACTTTCATATAAAGCTGCTAAATATTGGCCTATATGTCAAAGATATGTTTGGATGCTGCAGCAAGACAACCTTTAAAACACCCCACAGTTTTTCAGAAGTATGGAAGATAAACGACAGATTTCTATGCATATCAGTAGTTTTTGCTTTGAAACAACTAATTACTATGTTGGTACAACACATAAAACGTTCTTACAAACGTTCCAAATAGGCATGGAGAATGGGGGCCAAAGAGTACAGTCATTAACACGGTACAATGTCCAGAAACAGGAGGGGGGCTACAGGAATATTCCTCAGAGTCCTGCCCAGTCTTTTCAGGCAGCAGCGTGGTGCATTCATGTGCACAGTATGAGGTTGTCAGGACTACAACTACGAGCCAAATGGTGAGATATTAAAAGAGACACCGTTTCAAAAACACTAGAAACTGTCCAACAACCTATCCTACCTCAACCTCCTATGTAAAAATAAAATAATGCAGCAGCACATGTGCGTCCGCTCATGTGCAAACACATACATACAAGCTGTCTTTATGGACCCCACCCATCTGCCTGACCCCATTAGGCCCATACGGCTCATGGGCTGAAAAGGGGGGGGGGGGCGAGGGGGATGTAGAGGGGTTCATTATTCTCACAGCTACACTAAGGCATCATCACCTTTGTTTCACAGAGGAAAGTTAATGTGCCATGCATAGCACTGTCACATGTAATTTCTGTGCAATATTATGTGTAAAATATGTTTATAAAAGTCTTACCAGTAGAAATATGAGTCCGTAAATCTTTCATAAAGTCCAAAAGAGGTATCACAAATCAATGCAGACATCAAAGCACAGAAACGTAAACCTTCCGTCTTGCACAGTATCGGTTGGTGATCATGTTTTTGTCTTTAGACTTTGATCACTGAACACAGTGATGACACATAAGCAGCATGATGACAACTGCTAATGTTAAACATTAACTGTAACACCGCTGGAAACATCTGACGAATCCCAGCGGCTAGGAAGAGCTACTTTTAGATAAAGTTCTGCTTCAATTTGGGCTTGAATGGGAAAGTGAGAGAGTTAATTGAGAGACAATATAAGATAGAGAAACAAAGGCTCCATGAACTACTCGCGTTGCCTTCAGTTGCTTAGGAACCCCTGCCCTGCCCTGTTCCTACTGCAAGGAGCAGGTGTTGAGCTGGACCCAGGAGAGGGAGGAGAAACAGAAACGAGAGGGGAGGAGAGGAGGAGCAGCACTAACAGTCCCTCGAGACGTTGACAGACTGGAACCACAGACTCTGAGACGACACACACTGACGCGCACTTTCTGTTTCCCCCATCACTCTTCCTCATTTGCTCAAAAGCACAGCCAAACAGGCAAATGAGATGCTGCAGTGCATTGCTCCAGCTGAGTGCATGGGGGTTGTATTTGTTTGGAACATCTTTATCCCTATCTGGCACCATCACTCAGTGATTACATAATGTCCAATACCACTGGCACCCAATTCATCTCTCTTTGACTTTCAATACTGTATCTGGGTACACATCACACACACGCACACCACGCAGCCTTCCCTCCGGTATCTTATGTAAAACAACTTGTGCAGCTTTAAAAAATGCTTCAAATATGAAGTATAAGTACATGTGATGGAAGCATAGTTTCAGGGGGTTTATTTGTGCTCATGAACAGAGCTCTCAAAAGCACTAACGGGATTGATGGTAGCAGTGCATCAATATTCATAGTGCACCATTATGTTATGAAAAATTCATGAACCAGGAATGTTCCATGTTTCAGCTCCTTTCTGCCAGCAGACATGTCCCCTATCCTTCTTGTCTTATAGGCCACGTTTGAATTTTCCCCTTCATGCACACCTAAGATAATTTAAATAAAACAGAATGATGTTTTCTCCTAGGGGAAGAGTCAGGACATGTCTATGTTGCATATTATGTGCCTCCTGTGCTATAATAGAGAGAATAGGGCAGGACAACTTTCCCCAAAATAAATGAGTCATGGCTTTTCTGCAGCTGGTAGACAGATTGGAAGTGAAATGCTTATATTAATATGCATACGCTTGGATTGTATCTGAGATCTCTTAATAAAAAGCTGTAGGCCTACCCTTGGGCTCACGGTACGGTGAACAGATTGTGTCGGACATTCTAGGCCACCTAAGCACACGCTACAAATGTGTTGATCATCTGATGCTACTGTAAATAGACATGTTTTCTTAGTTTACACTGCCCCCTGATGGACAGATGGCAGAATCCACTTATACATGTTGTTTCATTGACTGACTAGTTAGTGGGCCAGGTCTGAAATAAAAACATTTTTATAAACATTTATATCTTCTCTACTGACACTTTCAATACCCACTGCAATCCGGGTAAAAATATGTGAACTTAGAGTCTAACAATAAAAAAGCTTCCAAGTGAAAGACCAAACTATTGGTTCTACATTATTTGTTGAGTGAGAGGGAACCCCCGCCAATAATACTCTACGACGTCAATACAGAGTTTCGAGGCATGCTAGAAGCATGTGTTCATGAAAGATAAAGATGTGTTTCGTCCAGATGCTTCAGACTGACACGGTCACACTACCCCTCCCAAAAGTAGTTTGGTGTGGGCAGTTACCAGCAGGTCAACAACAGTAGGAAAGCGTAATTTCAGCAAATAAACTTCTAAAAGGGATTCCATCCCAATCTATTTTTCAGATCTTTTTAATACTGCACTTTAAAAAGGCAAACATCTTTAAATGGCTCTTTACAAAGAAAGTACAAGAAATAGTCCATGGTATAGTAGAGAAATAGTATTCCCACGCAAATGGAGTCAGAATCATGATAGAAAAGCATTTTAACCAGCAGATACATTTTAAATAAATTATAAAATGGATAAAGAAGATACAGAGAAGGTCTGCACTCAGATGCCAGGAAGATTGGCAGGTCAAATAGAAATCTTGAGAATTAATATTCTCTAAAAAATAATAAGGACTTCATCGAATCTTTGCATTCATAAAAATGAGATGCGTCTTTGCAGCTGCATGGAAGCTGTTTTGTTAAAGTCATTATTTGCAAAAGCTTAAAATCAATTTGTGGTACATTAAGAGGGAATCATTTGTATATGAATTAAGGTAATATAATTGTTAGTGTTGTATGCCAAACAATACCAATTGCCTTTGTCACACTTATACAAATATAGAAGATACTCACAACATGTCAACGTTGAAGATTTTTGGCGACAATCCGAGACCAGGTTAGAAGCAGGGAGAAGGAGGAATGGAAAAAAAGTGTCAGTTCAGAGAAATACTATACTAAATTCAAATTCATTTATTCGTGTTAATTCATGGGTTTATAAAATATACTCAAAAGAGTGACAGCACACAAGGTTCGATGAGATGTAGGTGTTGGCTGAATTTTAAAATTGTTTAAAATTATTAACATAGAATAATTATCATATCTCAGTTTGTGTTTATTAGTTTATTTCAAAACTCAAACAAATAATATAAAGGTGGTCAGTAAAATCATCATTGAGTGGTCCACCCTCTAGTATTTTTGCTTTCAATTGCTTTTAGTGCATATCAATTTGCTCCTTTTTTGTCATTTCCTTTGTCAAAAGTACCTTCTTATCCATCCTCGAATGCTTCCAAGCAGGTTACTGTTTTGCAATTGATACAACTCATAATGATGTTCAACATTAGTATACATTTAAACATCCGAAGACATGTTCTAGTGTTACATTTAACCATGCTTTTTTCTTATTAAATTAATAATGTACATCAAAAACGAATTTATAGCTAATGGGCCTGAATCAGAAGATGAATAGCTCTTTGAAAGTATGGCAAATAGTGCTAGCACCCATAAACAGTGTATATAAACAGGTAATGGATGACTCAAATCAGTTGTTTTATCAAAAATAATTATTACCAACACTTTTCTTTAGATTTCCTTTTCTGTTGTCGGTATACTAAATAGATCCATGCAAAGGTAGGCCTACATCATTCATAGGACAACCTGCCTGTTTAGCTGTGGTTGTGTTTCCTTGTTTATAACATTTTAAACTCGGTATCTTTATTTTACAAAGTATGAAGGGCCTGGAGTCTCTGGGCTTTTGAATGCAACCTTACAACAATCATTTGGTAGACATTTCTGTTTAATATTGTCATGCCTTCGGCAGACTACAGGAGGCTAGATGTATAGTTCCTTATTCCCCAGGTAGCTAACAGCAAAAACATCTTTGACATAATCCCTCTAAATACGGTTCAGTGAACTCTAAACGAACTGCCGTCGCGAGCAGACGCGAAATGAAAAGCCTCGCAGGAATAGCTATGTAAAATGTAAACACAATAGCGTGCAGGCGAGTCATACCTGAGCAGATAGATGTCTCTTCTGTGCGTTTCCTCCACTTTCAATTTGTTTCCATAATCCCCGTGTTTCTATTCAGAACAAATTGGAGACTCTCGGCCAGGTTTCCACAGAGAGGCGGTGTCGCAGCCACAATGACGAAGCACTAAGTACTGATGGGTGGAGTGGAGGTGGGAGCGTTACTTACAGAGGTGGAAACACTACTCAGATCTTATACTTGAGTAAAAGTACAAGCAGAGGTGGGAAGTAACTAAAGTAGGCTACATTTAGTCGAGTACTGTACTGAAGTACAATTTTAAGATACTTGTACTTTACTTGAGTATTTCCATGTTATGCTACTTTACTTCTAGCCGACTCCACTACAATTCAGAGGTAAATCGTGTACTTTTACTCCACTACATTTATTTTGTAGATTTTGTTACTTTGCAGATTTTGTTTAATGATGTCAAATAAAATCAACACTTAAATAAGACTTTAGTTACACCTGGAGTAACATTCACAAGCTACCCTGCAGTATACAAAGTAACGCTGCACCTTTACCAGGTTTGATAACATTTTAAAGCATCAACAATTATGATCAAAAGATATAATGTATATTATTCTGAAATGGAAATTTGCATAATAAGTACTTTTACTTTTGGTACTTTTAGTATATTTTTATGGTAATACTTTTGTACTTTCACTTGAGTAACATTTTGAATGCAGGACTTTTACTTGTAACAGGGTATTCCTCCACTCTGGTACTCCTACTTTTATTCAAGTGCAAGATCTGAATACTTCTCCCACCTCTGAGTACAAGAGTGTAGGGATACTCTCCTACAAATAAAGGTCCTGCAAACAAAAGGTTACTCAAGTAAAAGTGCAAAAGTATAAGCATGAAAATATACAACAAGTAAAATAACTTATTATGCTAAATGGTACCTTTCAGAATAATATATATTATATGTTTTGATTATAATTTAAACCAGTTCTAAATAATCCTATTTCCCTCAACACAGATGGATATGCATTTAAGGCATCAGTTATAGAAGATTGTTCATGTTGGCACAAAGGATTCCTTCTTAAAATATCACCTGCAAAAGTGCAAAAACAGGTACAGCAGCATGCGTTTATCTGTGTAGTTTCAGAATCAGTGCCTGGACATCAGAGGAATGTGTGGTCAAATATTAAGCTATCATTAAACAAAGGCAAACGTTGTGCCAGTGAAAAGTCAAATACAACTGATAGGAGCAAAGTCAGAGCCACCAGTCAAAGTTGAGACATTTCTGCAAATGCTTTCCAACTCTGCTGGTGGGTCCACACGGGGTGCTGTTGTGTGTTTACATTTGTAATCTATTGTGTATCTATTAATCTCTGCATCTTTTTTGTTTTAAAACACTTAGACATGTCTTTAGCAAGTAACAACATAAGAATACAAATTGTTACATTAACATGTAGTTCCAGTATATCCAAGGATTAATAATATAGGTAAACTCTATTACTGATTGGTTCCTAGACGATCACCTTCTTTTTCTTTATGATGTCATGTAAGTAAGGATCAAATGGCAATGTATTACTTATAAGTTTTCTTACTGATTATTGTGAATCCCCAAATATAAATTAGAGCCCCTTTACCTCTCAAAAATGTGCTCTGCCGATTGTGACTTGACATGGATGTGTGAACAATTCCAAATAGAAATATCTGCTTTGTCAAAAAGGGAGAAAGATTGGAGTATGAAAGTTATTTAAGGATTTCTTCAACACAATTTCAGAAACACATTTATACCAATTGGTGTATCTGTTTTTACATTTTCAAACGATGTGCTATAAATTCATGGTTAATCCTACATTAGTGCATCAGGTGCATACGACAAACACACATATCATTACTCCATTTCATTCTCCCATCAAAAGCACTGTGCATTCCCTTAAGGTGCAGCACATCACTGTCTGGCAGCTGCTACAGCTGGAACCTCTGTTTCAGTATTATACCTATAACGAAACCAAAAATACACTTCCCATGGGCAATACAATAGTGTTTTTTGTAAGCTGACTAATACTCCTTGTGATGAACAATCTGTCCTTAGTATGTGCAGTGAGCCATGATATACTGTAGAGTGCCATAGATAGATAGATAGATAGATAGATAGATAGATAGATAGAGACTAGACTCGAGTGTATTCTTCAAATCATTCATTCTTACACATGCAGTATTCTCACATTGTGGGAAACACCTCTTCACCATTATCATGCAGAGCAGCCAGGATCCACCCAGTGTGTCACACTCAACTCCAGCCTTCTGGATGAAGATAAGAGAAACTGTCATCACCATAAACACACACAACTTCAGTCACAAAATGCAGGCATGCCTCCTCACAACTGTAGCTTATTGAGGGCGTGTTGCCCCCTGTCGGATGTTTCTATAATTGCTTCATTCCGGTATTCTGCATTCATGTAAGAAAGTATAGAGACAGGTTGAATACTTGCATTTTTATTTTATACATAATGATGTATATGTAAATAAGACTGTTCATTATACTGAAAATAAGGGGCGAATATGCTGATTTGGCATCTATAAAAACAATGTGTCACCTGCTTGGAAATGTGGACACCCTTTAAGCTATTTCCATAGTTTTTGCATTTCTCCACTGTTTTTTATAAATAGGAATAGGAATTTGATCATATACATTATATAAGCCTATAAATCAAGTATCTGATGAAATGATGTTTCTGGACAATGGATCTGAGTTTGTGTGAGCGTTGCTTTGTGTTGTACCAGGAAGAAAGCTGAGCGGGTAGGATAAGAGCAGTCCTCTCAGGAATAAAAGCTACACTACGACGTATAGACTAAAGTTATGACTTTAATATGGCAGATAAGGGTCCGTTTTTAACTTCATGTATAATTTTCTACTTGTCGATCGGGGCTGCAATATTTCAAATTCTCGAAGAGCCAAACTGGAAAACAGCCAGAGACGAGTATATCGAACAAAAGAAAATCATTTTGAAGAAACACACCTGTTTAACAGCAGAAAGTCTGGATGAGATTTTGGAGGTATGAAACGTGTTTTAATAGCAGTTTATGACAGGAGATTAACATGACTGAGGTAAGCAAATGTATACGTAACTTTTCGCGGTGATTGACCAACTATACACGTATTGTTGGTAAAAGCATGTATGCTTTTGTTAAGTCACATTAAGTTATCAAATAGCCTACAATACTTGTGAACAACTCACAGATGTTAACAGCTTAATTTGCCTTATTTGACCTTTTATTTAGCCTTGAGTGGTGAAAGAGAAGCTTTTCGTCTTTACATGTCAGGACACACCAGAACCAGTTTTACCTGATTTAACAACAAAACAACCGTATGCTGGCCAAAGCAACCTAGCCTAACTATAAAACCACTTCAATGTTTTTCATGTCATGTTCATTTGTGTTAAAGCCGAATTTCACCGGACATTTTGCGAGCACTCTTGGTTTTAAACAGCACAGTGAGCGTGCATGAGCATGTCTTTCTCCTCCGCACACATATTTGAATGTTTGTTAAGGGTGTGTCCGCTGTAATGGCAGCTGGGAAGTCGTGAAGTTGATATTTTGAATAAGCCATTGTAAACGTTTTCAATAAGTTTGTTTATGGTGTTCTTAAGTTAAAGTAGTTGCTGAAATTATAGGGGGATGTGAATGGGTTTTATTGAGAGTTTACTGTGTCCACTGTCTCAGATAGTGTCAGATGCTGCAGGCCAAGGTGTGACCATCACTGGGGACAAACAGCGGAACACCTGGGACTGGGGTAACTCTGTCATCTTTGCTGCCACCATTGTCACCACCATAGGTTTGTATGACACTGACAATATCTGATAAAAAAAAAACTAATCCTTGTTTTATAAACATATTGCACTCAAAGCAGTTAAAAGTGACGTTACATTTAAAATATTTGGCAACAGAATAAGTCTTGTATACACCTCGCATTATTTATTTATTAACTCACTTTATGTGCGGTGCCACAGAGAAGTGTACTAGTCGATCTTAATGCAACACATAAAGACAGACAACATGTAATACTACCATAATTCTTAATACTTTTTTGGTGAGGTAAGGTATTGTGAACATAAGTCATAAACACCCCAAAACCTTTGTCAACTCTTGAAATTGTCTTGAAGATTTATCAGGAATTGAGAAAACATTAGCCCTGATTAATGAATTACTAAAATCAAGACAATGACAATACTTGTGCTGTTGTAAAGGTTATGTATTAAATTAATTATTTGCAAATGATCAAACTTTGATCTTCCTGCAAAATGAATACTAAGCTAATTAAAAACACTAGAGAAGGATACCAAGTAGGCATTTTTCTTTTAACCTGACAACCCCCATTTTATAATTGTATCCTTAATGCTTTATTTCCCATCTGTAAATGATTGACAAATGATCTAACCATTAATGAAGTCTAGATGTGTGTGTTAATAATAACTCCTGTATTCCACAGGTTATGGTAATGTTGCTCCTAAGACTCAAGGTGGCCGTGTGTTCTGCATCCTGTATGGTCTGTGTGGGATCCCCCTGTGTCTGGTATGGATAAGCCAGCTGGGTTCATTCTTTGGAGACCGGGCCAAACGTCTGTCCCAGGTTTTAATCCACAAAAAAGTTTCAGTGGTAAGAATTGAAATGAAAGCTGGAGTTGGGTTTTTTCTGAACACTGTCAATAAAAGGGCGTTATATTGTGTTATTTTAACATGAAGACCTAATGTGTTTTTTGCTCCCTTTCATTAGAAAAAGGTCCAATTCACCTGCACAGCCTTATTCCTGTTATGGGGGCTGGTCGTGCACCTGGTGATCCCTCCATTTGTTTTTATGTCTATTGAAGGATGGAGCTACCTGGAGGGCCTCTACTTCTCTTTTATCACACTCACAACAGTTGGTTTTGGAGATTATGTGGCAGGTAGGTTTACGTTAGCATAATGTACGTTTTCATTTAAGTTAAGGTTTCTCTGAGGTTATTTGAGGTTCTAAACGTTTTGGTTTGAAAAGAATGTCCTCTGGCTCTCATTTCAGGTGTAAATCCAAACATAGAATATCCCAGGCTGTACAGAGTGTTTGCAGAGTTGTGGATCTACATGGGCCTGGCCTGGCTGTCTCTATTCTTCAGCTGGAATGTCCACATGGTAGTGAAAGCTCACAAAGTGTTTAAGAAAAGAAGGCACAGGCACCGACACTGCTATGATCTGGAACCCGAGCCTGTCGAGGAGAAGCACAATCCAGAATTAAAGCGCTCTGTTATTGACATCTTTAACTTCCTATCAGAGGAGGAGGAAGACTACAGCACTGTCATCAAGGGAATTGGAACCACAGCAAATGCAACACTGCCTGCATACAACATAAATCGCTCTAAGAGCTGCAGCGACATCTTGGCCAACAACATCCAGACCCTGGATCACTCGCCACGTCACAGACGCATGCTGAGCATCAGTGAAGTGTTCATAAATGCTATCGCTGTTGTGGACAAAAGCAAACGCGAGGCGCGTCCTTTAATACAAGATGGCAACAGAGAAACTGAACCTGCACAATGTGTGAGTGCAGATAAGGAGGAGGAAAGTTGTGCATTAGAAAGTGATGGCATATTCTTCACTGTACCCTCGACAAATACTACGGAAGAGGAAATTGTGCAGCATCCTCATGGTGGAGGGACGAGATTTACAATAGCTAAGGTAGTAGAGGAAAATGAGGTTATGGACAAAGACGAAAAAGGATAAAATATGTTCTCATAACTTCTTATACCTTTAACATTATTGTGGAATCAATCAGTCTGTGTTGTTCGAAAGACCATACTATAAAACTATACAAAATACTGTCCTGTAACACGAAACAAACTGCATTTTGTGTTGTTATGCGGTTTCTTTCTTCACAACGAGCCAGTGTCTGTGTTCGGTAAAATAAAACTATTTTGCAAATTGTGAATCAAGATTTTATTTTTGTATCCCATGTCCATCCAAATCCTTTCTTACAACATTAATTTCCTTAAAAATCATTAGATACAAAGTAGACAGATTATTTTAAATCACAATAGAGGGCTTTGTGGAAAATAGATCCAATTAGCAACTTTCCCTCAAAGGGAGCTGCTACAGTGGAGGCGACGAGCACATGGCCGTCATCACCGTACTCCAGGCTCATCACTGGTTTCTCTGAGAGAATGTTCTTGATCCGGATGACCTGGAAGAAACAGAATTAAAAATGATCAGGCAAATTCAAATACAAATGCTAAAATATTGTTTGATTAAAAAGCTAAACAAAAACATATGCCCACTTACCTCAGAGCCAGCCAAATCTTCAGGGTCATACTTCATCAACTTCTGGCCATTTGGATGACAACCAAGCCAAATGTCACCTGTTCTGTGGTCCACCTCAATGTTATCACACAGTGACCCAACAGCTACAGACTGGTTGGAAACATCACAAACAATTCATTGATCATTAAATATCAATC
This sequence comes from Notothenia coriiceps, assembly GCF_000735185.1. NCBI lineage: Eukaryota > Metazoa > Chordata > Actinopteri > Perciformes > Nototheniidae > Notothenia > Notothenia coriiceps. The sequence goes on from NW_011369947.1 coordinate 2,794,761, forward strand.
CTCCTGAAATACAGATACAAAGGGAGGAATGTGGATATAATAATAAAATAATGTTTTTAAGGATTATGTTGCAACACACAGTTAAAGTTAATTTTTGGATATGCACTTTAATTACTTTCTTGCCAGAAGTAATATTTAAAGGTGGACACTACTAAAAACTGGAAAGAGCAAGCCCAAAACAAAATCCACTTACTAATACTAACATGTCCAAAGCAAAGGGGTACAACATTTAACAATTTAGGTTTTACTGGATATTAAGCTTAGCTAAAAGGCTGCTAGCTGTAGTATGGGTCTACTATCAGTAAGAAACAAATTAGAGTATTTCCAAAAATGAACATTTCATCTAATTGTTTTCAATAGAAAAAAAGAAAACACTATATTACCTTTAGAAACCTTAATTGTTCCCCTTGTTGTCTTTCATAAACCTTGATGTCATGGCCAACAATGTCTGAAACATAAATATACCTGCGCAACAGAAAATATTTATGTTTTATTATTTTAGCTTTGCAAAGGGAACATATTGCTGTGGAAATACATTCAGTTTAAAAAACAAGCAGATGCAGTGACTGCTGAGATGAATTGAGAATAACCGTTTGTCAGGTGATATGTTGATGCCATTTGCAGACAGAAAGCCATTGGCTGCCACCCTCACTTCCTCAGGGCTGTAATAGACCACCTCACACATGGGGTAATCCAGGATGAGAGTCAAAAAGTGGAGCATATCACTGGCAAAGAAGTGATCATTTGTGGCGTAGAAGCTCTCTTTTCCGACTGCAAGAATGTCATTTACACTGAAAGACACAATTAATGAGATAAAACGCTTCAATAGATTGTCAAATCTAAAAGGTGTGATACTGTTAAAGATTGATCGTACAGTACATACCTGTGGAGTAGGGGGTGGGCTATCGTTTTTAAGTGCACAAGTGTGTCTTCCTGAACAAGATGAAAGATCTCAACTTGGCTTTTGTGTTCCGGGTGATTGACAACAAACAGGTAAACTGAGTCATCTGCAAACAAACAGAAATGTGTCTTTTACTTTTACAGTGCAACAATTTCCATTTATTTCTGACCTCACAGAATGCTGAAATAAAGTACAAAAAATGAAGCTTAACATTTCCGTCGTAGTTGATTTAGTGACACTTGAGGTTATTATGAACACAGTAGCTGGGTTTAACACCACAGACTCCAGAAAAGGTTTTATAGACAGATTTTTGATTAACGATTACAGTCAACTGAGGAGAGTTTCTTGTGGCTGCTTCAAAATAAAAGGTATTTGTCCAGTCTTTTAATGTGAGACAACAACAGTGTGAAATGTTGGGTTACTTAAAGTCCGGGACTAAAGGCAGCTCTGATAAGGAGTGTACACTTAAGTGTAAAACCAATAAGATCAAAGTACAAATAGTATTACTGGATTACATACTGCTAATCAAATCCCCTGGTGTACAGTTTAACCTTTCTGGCTTTCTCCACTACTACCAAAATAAATGTATAAAAACAATTTACTAAATGTGAATGCATTAAACTATTATTGCAGGAGAAATGCAGGATTAAAATAGCCACATAAATCTGTAAAAAATAAGTAAAGAAACTTCCAATTTGTAACTATGCTAAGTTTAGTTTATTGGTTCAGTTGGCAGGGACCATGTACAAAAAGAACATAAATCTCAAAGAGATAAGATGCTTTGTACAAGATTATTGGAGTTTGCTAATTTCCATCTCAAGTCAAAAACCTTTGGTAAAAGCTAAGCAGCTAGTATTAAGCTCCTTGACAAATTGTATTTCCTTTCCTTTTTTTTTAAATATTGCATACAATGAAACGACAAAAGGGTCCTCCAGAGCATTGAATGTAATATACATCATTATAAAACTAACGTTTTTTTTATACACTATTTCATGTTGCCTTTAATGTTCTTGAACAGAACAAACAGAATACCTGAGACTCACTTTCAGTCCATTTCACTTGGTTAGCATTAGATGAATGCTTGTCATAACAACAGTATCCAAAGGACATATTTGAAGTGAAGAACTGGTACTTTATTTGTCTCTTCTAATTTGTGTCTTTTTGATAGTTTTTCCTGTCTTCTTTAGCTTTTTTTGAAACATTGTCCACTTAGATAAAATCATAGGATATGAATTTACAAATTAGAGATGATGAAAGCTCAACCTTAATGTTAACATTGATTTGACAGTTCTGATCATTTCATGCACATCATTTATTTTATTTTTTGTAAGATTTTGCACATGATTTGTGCTTTACCTGCTTCATCAGTGTATACACTAATGCCATGTGGGTTGAAAGAGTTTAGGTCCAGCTCTCCTTTGATCTGCAGCTCGACTGGAGTTGGCTTCGGGTGCAGCAAATCTAAAATGTAAATCTTCCCTGGTTCATCGGAGAACGAAGGAAGTCCAGGGTATTTCAACCCCTGAGTGAAAACACAGCATGTAAGATGTTGGTGCAGAGCGGACATTTTTCCTGAGTAGGTATTTACTTAAAGAAATATGCAAACAAACTGGTATTCACAACCTTTGTTCGGAAAGTTGACCTATGCTTTCACATTTTGTTAAAGAAAACTGAGTATGCAGTGTTTAAGATTCATGCAACAATGCTACAATTTTGTTAACCTACTGTGCTTAGAAAGGCCAGACCGTCTTTCAGTATTGTGATATCCTCTGCCCCATATTCTGCACAAAACAAAATAAGATGTTATCTTTTTCACTAATATAATTTTACAACCCTGGCATTATAGCTGACACTTGACCTACTGCAGGAAACTGGGACTTTAAACTCTTTCTGTATGCTCACATTTGGCATACAAGCTGTCCAAGTACGGAAATGCATTTAAACAGAACATTTCTGACCGTGTAAATGTCCAAGACAATGAAATTAAAATAAAGTTATCTTACCAATATTCTTCAAATATTGACAGTTGAGGTGTTTCACAGGCATTTCCCTCGAAGCAAGCATCATTTCACTGCAGAGAAAAGTTAAAAACGACAAAGCTTTTCATAGGCAAACAAAGCAGAACCTGCTAGTCTAGCAGGGCTTGGTTACAGATATTTTCCCTTCCTGATTGATCTTTTCTTTCTGGATTAAGCAACAGTTGTCAACATTGGAAATAAGTACAACTAAACCTCTATTATACCTCCAAATGTGGTCTCTAATCAAAATTAAAAAGTACTTACTTTACTTTAAGGAATTTGTATCCAATGAAAGCTGCAAAGGCAGCAACAACAGCAGTCAGTACTTTCTTCATGGCTGCCAGGATTACAAACAGACTCTCTGTGCATATAAAGGTCACAAAGGAATAGGTTCAGGGTGCAATTACATAGACACACCAAAGCATGGAAGCAAATAAGAGACAGAAGTATTTGAATTTGATCAGACACCGAATTTATAGCATTGAAAATAATTACTTTGAAAATCTAAATAAAAAGTAGAGCACAGTAGAAGCTTGAAAAGTAATAGTTATTAGTGAATGCTTTAAAGACTTTCTTGTGGGTGGTAGAACTACATGGGTTTTACAAAAAACAATGAAAATACTATTTATTAACCATCATTTAATCTTACTGATTGATATACATGGGTTTTGTGTGCAGTACTTTGTCTGGAAACAGTGTTTCTTCACACTGCGCATGTATTGAACCACAAAGAAAACTAAAGTTGAAGCATGACTGTCATATGGATTGTATTATTAATCTCTTTATTCAAATATACAAAACATTAACAAATATATATGAAAGAAGTCGGTAACATACAGTGCATTTGTGTGCAGTTAGGTGACCAGGGTTAAATATAATTTTCATGATAGAGGTAAGCAAATGTAAAAAAAGAAAATACAATATATTGTTTTCCAAATACCTTTTCACAGTAATACGAGTATCTGGGACGTTCAGTAACTTTGGTTTTTTGTCTACTTTTAAACATGCTCACCCAGTGCTCATTGCTATACAATCATGTTAACACAATTAATGTATCTTAGCTACATCTTAGCTAGTTGATCTTCGGCCTACTCCAAATCACAGCACAAGGTTTTATGGAAAACAGTTCCAATGAGCAACTTTTTCCCATAGGTAGCTGCTACAGAGGAGCCCATGATCACATTGCCGTCGTCCTCGTACACCTGAGTCACCACTGGCTGATCTGAATGAATGTTCTTGATTTGAATGACCTGAATAAAACAAAATCATGAGAAAGAAAGAAATTAAACGAGATGAATATGTGTGAATAGACGGATCTGCTGTTTAGGTAATGAGAGTATTTTTTTCTGTTCTTGTAATGTTGTCAGGCATAATGTACTTTCTAGTCAAAGTGAATGTACAAACCTCTGATCCAGGCGGGTCTGTTGGGTCAAACCTCAGAGCTTTCATTGCATTAGGATGACAGCCTAACCACAGGTCACCAGTTACAGCGTCCACTTCTACGTTGTCACAAAGTGAACCCACAGCCACAGCCTGGTGGAGTATCATAGACAAGGTTAGGATTAATAATGCATCTTGGTGTCATATATCCTTCAATAACTAATTTATCTTCAAATCAATTTGATTTTGGACTTCTCTCCTTTATTGTTTAGCATCAGTGTGCGTGTTTTTTTTTTATTACCAATTTCTATATCTTACTCCTGTTACTTATATTTCAAAGTAAAGACAGTTTAAATGAAAATCTGTTGGTGGCCCTAATACTACAATAATTCATTACAATTAGCATTACTGTTTGATTTGTCAAACGTTTTACTAAAAACTAAAGCACAAGTGTCTTGGTCTGATAATAGCAGAAACAAATAGTGTTTGATGATAATAACTTATCAGTGGGAAAAACTTTAATGTTTTACCTTCACTTGGACCAATGCATTGTCTTCTTTCCGCTCCAACACGTGCACATTGTGGTCTAATAGATCTACCACATATACATGCCTACAAATAAAAAATATATTAAATTAAGAAAGCAAGCCATTGAAAGCTATGAATGACCAAATGCATAGCCCAGGATATAAGTCTTACCTTTTGTCTGGTGAGATATTAACACCATTTGCAAAGTAATATCCCTCAGAGACCACTTTCACTTCCTCAGGACTGTAGTACACAACATTAGTCCAGGGCTGAAGAAGAAGAATCTCCACCAAAGTTTTAAGTAATTCATTGGTAAAGTAGTGATCATTGGTCGCATAGAAGCTTTCCACTCCCACTGCCACAATATCGTTTACACTTGAAAAGAAAATCAGAACAGAATTTAGTTTTTAAATATACAATAATTCATAACGTTTTTAAATAACTGTTATAATAACTAAGGAGAGTTTGACAAATGTTTTTGCATAATGACCTCATCTACATATTCAGTACATCTTAAGTGCAGTTCATGTCATACCTGTGGAGAAGTGCATGTTTTATGGTTTTCAGATGCACCAGTGAGTGGTCGTCCCTGACAAAGTGGAATATTTCGACTTGGCTTTTGCCTTCAGGATGATTAACGACAAACAGGTATATTGCGTCATCTGATGAGAAACAAGAAAGCATTTGAAATAAAACAGCAGGCAACCAAACTGTGAGTGAGTATGTGTGAGTGAGTATGTGTGTAAAAGTAGAAGGACAAGCATGGCTAAGACTACCCTTATTTTAGAAATGAATCAGAATCACATCTCTAGATATTCCTTACAAATCACAACATAATGTCAAACAACTAAATACAATCTGTTCTTTGCAGTTTTTCAGTCAGCTGAACTCTACTTATTTGTACTATCTTAAAATGTATTTAAAAGTGTGCTATTAATGTGTTCCTGTTGATAATATGAATGTTGTTGAATCTGGATTCAAAGGCAGTAGAAAGCGACCATTTGCCCTTAAGGGAATTTCTTGTAGAGACTTGTTTTTGTGGCAAGTGTACAATCACACATAATGCTTTTACCACTGGGATCGGTGTATAAACTGATGCCATGAGGGTTGAATGACTCCAGATCAAAGTTTCTTGGCATGCGCAGCTCAACTGGTTTCATCCGAGGATTTGTCATATCAAGACAGAAGATCTTTCCTGTCCCATCTGTGGATGGAAGTCCGGGATACTTCAGGCCCTTAAAAAACATATATAAATATTATATTATGCACAGTGTTGGAAAAGGTGAAAAAGTCCAGCTTCGGGTCACATTTTAAGGCCTAACTCTTATATAAAAATGGTTTGTCCTAAATGACAAATGTCTGCAGTTTAAGAAATGCTAGCCATGTATCCTATATTTAAGAGAATCCCTGATAGAGCAGGTGATTGTTATTGAAAGTGTGATGGGGAAAATACTGCATTGCTTCACTGCTTTGTCCTTGTGTAGCCATGGTTTACCAGTGTAATGATTCTGTTTGTTTGTGTGTGGGTAAACTCAATATGAACTAACTTTTTTTTTTGTCATTGTGAATTGAATATCTTTGAGTTATGGGCTGTTGAGTAGACACATTTCAAACCAACTCTTCGAGACTGTGATGGAAATGTTTCACAATATCCTTACATTTTATAGACTCAATTATGTATATATGATTCGAGGATAAGTTTGGCATTTTAATCGCTTATGAAAATGATGGTTTGTTGCATCACTAATGAATAACAATGCATTTCATGGAGGCTATTAAAAAGCTTGAACATTTGACATTAAAACAATAAGATTATGTCCCACGTGTTAACGGTTCTGATGACTGACATTTTGTTAGAGTCTGGTCAGAGGGCTTTTTTGTTGACAAGGCTGCTGTGTAATTCACATACTTACACTGCTGATAAACGCCAGCCCGTCCCCAGTGATTGTTATATCCTCTGAGCCATGATCTGAAAGTAAAGTACCGAGAGTTGCACAGTTAACTTCTGCTTATTTTGGTATCAAAAATGTTGCTACATTTTCTTATGGCATGACTTACCTATATTTTTAAGTAAGACACAGTTGGGGAGGTGCTTTTGGGCCAACTCCCTTGAAGCGAAGGCCCTTTTCCTGCAATGTTATAAAGCAAACGTTAGCCTTGATCAGGTGGTAAACAAAAACCGTGTTTGCATGATGAAAACATCGTAACAAACTCCAAAACATTTCGGCATTAACGGAGTTGCTTTGCATTGTACCTTAGGTTTAGGATCCTCTGTCCGAGCACCAACGCGAAGGCAGCTATTACAATCGAGATAAAACCTAGCTTACCCATTTTGGAAAAACGGTATACAAACTTTAAAATGCCACACCACTGTCCCACTACTGCAGCAGCCGAGGCGTGTCCCAACTGGAGCAATGATTGTGAAGGCCGCCTTCACTGACTATTGGAAATATGTGTCTCCATTTTACAAATACGTTACATTCACACATATAATACATTGATATTTGAAAACGTATTGCGCAGCTGCAGGGGAAATGTAGCCTTGTGGTATCTCTTTATTCATAAGATAGAGTGCAGGAAATGTCAAAGAAAATAATTCATCCAAAGCACTTGAACAAGAGAAGTGTTTAGTGTCTGCAATTCCAACACTATAAAAGCACCGGAACTACTTCCGTTGCCAAAGTGTTGCTAAAACAGCTTTAGAGAACATATTATAAAATATATTTTGTGATCAGTTTTCATATGGAGATCATTGGAGTCATCTACTGAATGTATGATTTGTGTTTTTGCCAAACATCTTGAACTCAGATTGGTTTTATAGGTGCTGCCTTTTTTTTCTTCCTAAAATGATCTAAGCACATACTCACCACAAGTTGGCCAGCACTTGACAGACACAGGCTAAGCTCCAAATTGGTTTCATTGCAGTCGTTTCTTTTTAAAGAGCTTTGTAAAAAACCAAAAACAAATATGATGCTTCCATATTTCAAAAGAAAAAGGTACAAGTAATTGCAGTCATTTTGTTTAAATTTAAATGTATGAACATGTATGTAAAAGGTTGCGAAATTAACTATGAATAAACTTTCTCCAAGTAATTAGGTGCCAACATTGTTTCATTGTCATTAAGTAAATGTGTCTTATTGGGATACACTGACTACACTACTCTGCTTTTAATTCACTCATATAATGTGACCAGTCACCAGACGGTATACTCAATAACATGTAGTGTCTGCAAGCCCTGTTTAAATTGTTTATTTTTGAAGTTGTTTTTGTAGGTGATGACTCCTCCCAACATAAAACAAAAAGTTACAAAATTGTCTACGTAATCAAAATCATGTGTAAGAGACTTCATAAAAAACAAACATGAACACATACATACACATATAGAAGTGAAAGTAACATAAAATTGGCAAACTATTGACCCTGTGATACTCAGCATTGGGTGCATGCAACCTGACAGTAACTGTAGAATATCTACAAAAGTCCAATTAAAGAATTATAGCATCTAACAACTTCAAAACACCAACAACTCCTGCACATTACATCGTGTGCAACCAGCGAGCACTGTTAGGTGGGGCACACCAGATTCCCGACTCTTGTTTAGTGAAGTCTTGTCAAGGTTCACAGTGTAATACAGCAGGATCCCCATCAAACAGTTTCAAGCAAGACTGTATATTTGGAACATACAAAATAAATTTTATTATCCATTCTCTTCATGTCTACATCTTATTAGAGTTTCTAGACAATGGCATTGTCAAATAACACACCCAAATTAATTCTAATAATCCTGACAGGTGCAACAATACATTTCTGTCGAGTCCAGGTGTCAAAATATAACTGAATGTGAAAAGCAATTTTTAAATCTTCTTCTTTGTTATTTTTCAACATAAAAAGGGGAGCCGTGGCCCTGGGCCGCAGTGAGAGCTAGGCAGGACATGGCCATGAGCACACATTAACACGGGAGAGGAAGTGGCTTCAGGGTTGAGCCCCGGTGGCTGCAGGGACTTGTGTGGCCAGGGTGTTGGGAGCAGAGATGACGGGAGATCCAGCAATGTTAGCCAGTGGCTGTGAAGAGGACATTGAGGTGATTCCTAGGAGACACAGCGTGCTCATTAATCATTTAGTAATGGTTTACACATTTATATGACATCTCAAGTTAGAGAGAAAACATGGATTGAAGTCAAAGAAACTGTCAGATTGTGAAGCACCATTTCATAAAACATGTACATTTCCTTGGCTGCAAAGAGTTTTTTCCCTCTCATTTGAAGAAAGAAGATAGTTTTAGTTTATTATGCTACTTTCAATAATCTAAATGCATAAGGACAACTTAAACGATTAGTCAATGGACAGAAACATGATTACTAACTACTGTGGTGGAAATCAGATAAAGTCATTCAACAAATTGTCTTTATACGTTTATTTAGAAGAAAAAACCAATGCAATGGGGTTCAATCAATCAAGTCTGAAGTGAAATGCACCAAGCATGAGTCGCCACACATTATATTGTAGAATTATTCAGCCTTGTGACTCCTTGAGAGAACAGGCGAAGATAAGTTGGCTTGAGTTGATAAAGGAAACACTACAAGGCGATAAGCAGAACTAGTTTGAGCTGGCAAAAACAAAGAAACAATTGGTGGGTCAGGGGAAGGTTATTTCATCTGCAAATAACTTATAAAGAGAAACAGAGCATGGATCATATACAAATCAGATCATCTTAAAGTCAGATGATCTGGTTTTTCCTGTTGTTGATTGGACAGACAGTTGGTACTTTGTTTCAAATGAATTCCTCAGTCATTACATTTCCATTATTACATATTCTCAGTACATTAGCATTATACTATTTTGATTAACAGTTTTCAACCTCTTGAATGTGGAAAATTCCTGCTTTACTCTTTTTCATATCATATAAAACTACATATGATTGGGATTTTGGATGAAAAAACAAGGCATTAAAAGATGGACTTTAGAAACTGGGATGTTTATTTTTGACCAAATGATAAATTACAAAATAATCAACATTAAATATATTGATAATGGAAATAATCCTCAATTGCAGCCATACTTATATGAGTTATAACTTAACCTAAATAGACAGATTATGAGAATAATTTGTGTTTTCCTGTGCAGTATTACTTACCAGCCATCATACTTGAGGAGCTGACTGGTGTTGAGCTTGCAGCCATCCCTCCAGGAGTGGCCCCTCTTCCCTGATCTTTAACGATGGGATCTGTGAACAAAAAGTGGATTTGAGTGCCTCATGAACCAAAAACACATGTTGACACATGAAGCCACTTAATGCAGTGCGCTCAGATTTTGAGACAATTTACTCAATTAAGACATGGTAATAAAAGATTGATGGGAAAGAAACGTACAGAAGTAGGGGTGATCCATGGCCTCTCTAGCCGTGAGGCGAGCTTGATGGTCGTAGCGCAGCAGTTTGTCCAGGAAGTCGAGAGCCTCCGTGCTGACCAGGTGCTGGTTCTCGCTGTGCACAAACCTCTCCCATCTTTTGCGGGAGTGTCTGTAGAGAAAAAAACCAAGGGATTAAGTGCTAATTGATGTTGATACTTTGCCGAGGTCAAACAGCTCCAATGTTTTACCTTCCAAGAATGTCATTGAACCGTGGGTCCAATTCAATGTTGTACTTGTCAATGTAGTCGTACAGGTCCTCGGTGCCGAGTACCTTTGCGATCCGCACCAGCTGCAAGTTAGAAGAGGCATCATTTAACATTAGAAGTAGGCATTTGGTAAATCCTTTGAAGGGCATTAAGTTGCATGGAATCCATTGCAGTTTATAGTGTACTGTACTAGTGTGAAGGTGGTGGGTTTGTATGGAGCGATACATGATTTCAATAAAGAGGTGATTAATGGAGACTAATCCGATAGGAATAAAGACCTTGCTAAATTAACAATGAGCATGTTTCATTAAATATCTTTACAGTTTGATCAAATGTATTTATTAAGGGCAACTTTATAATTATTTAAGTTGTATAGGAATTTTGAATATATATATATATATATACACACACACACACACACACCTAATAAAGGGCAATAATTACAATTGTACAGTTCCATCTCTGAGCACAGTTTTGAAGTTGTACAAGATAATTAGTTCAGTTAATGTAATATTAAATCAACAGTTGATTGTTTATCAGTAGAACATAAACACTATTTCAACCAGTGTCATACAGGGTTAAAAAGGAACCAAACAAAGAGGCATGGAACAAACTGGAAATGCTGTGTTCAGTGCTAGTGTATATGGGGAGAGCCCACAAGACAACCGACACCATACATGGGAGTAAAATGTGTAACGACGACCCATGTCCACTGTTACAGACACATTAGTCTCTTAGACCCCTTTAATATTTGGTGCACCAAACTCTCAAAAAGATTATAACAAATGTCTACACTGGCTCAATAACTGTATAGATGACTTTAAGAAGGATATAAATCCCCAGGTGCTCCATCAGAGCTGCTACACGTCAAAACAGTTTGTATTATTCAATGATGAAAGAAATACAGACACTGGTCTCTTTAGGCCACAGATGTATGAACATATACAAAAAAGACCTTATTCTACATACCTGATCGTAGTTGTCATGACCGTGGAAGAAAGGCTCCTTTCTGAAGATCATGCTGGCGAGCATGCAACCCAAACTCCACATGTCCAAGCTGTAGTCATACATCTATAAATAAGATAAAGAGTTAAAATGTTTGAACTGACTCCATGGCTGCATTTAACAAAAGTAAAAAACAATTGTCTCTTCTTTAATACTTTAAATTGTCATTTTGACAAACTACGTGCATAGAACAGTGTAGGAGGCTCACCTGGTAGTCTACCAACAGTTCAGGTCCTTTGAAGTACCTGGATGCCACTCTGACGTTGTATTCCTGGTTTGGGTGGTAGAATTCTGCCAAACCCCAATCGATTAGGCGGAGCTTGAGGATTATAAAAAACAATAAACGTGAATATATATTTCATTCTTTTTACGCGTTTAGCCGGTGACACAGTAAAGTAGACGAAACATGATCAGAATAAAAAATGGTCAGCATGTGAGACAATACCTTTCTGTGTTCGTGATCAATCATTACATTGTGTGGCTTGACATCTCTGTGCATAATCCCCATACTGTGGCAGTAATCCAGAGCCTTTCAGAGAAAAAGAAGGAGATATACTTTGAGAATAAATACTTAATGTTAAACTGATATAACGTTTCTGGCTATTTGCAAACAACTAAGGCAGTCCATAAAATTGAGGGAAAACTAAGTGCAGAAGCCGTTTCTTACCTTTAGGATTTCGTACATGTAGAACCGTATGTCAAAGTCAGATAGGGTTTGATACAATTGCTGTAAAAAAAAATAAGATTTATGAGCCATTTCAAAACAATAATAATAATAATATTAGCATATCTAAAATGATGCACTGGGTTTTACCTTGAAATCTGTGTTGTTCACATGTTCAAAGACCAGAGCAGGGGTTCGGGACTGAAAGGACAAAGAGAGATAAATGTATGCATTAAAACCTTGTACCTACAGTATTATACATTTACTAAATTGTTACATTGCAAAAAGGGAGATCAAAATTACCACAGGATCCTTGACGATATCTAACAGTGAGATGATATTTGGGCCACCCCTCAGATTCTCCAGGATCTTTATTTCTCTCTTAATTTTCTTTTTTTTGACCGGCTGTGAACAAAGATAATCTTGTTAGTAAATTAACTAGAGGTGATACATATTACAACTATGACCGTTCAATTACCAGGATATTATGATTGATTATTTCCATACCTTCAGTATTTTGACGACCACTTTTTCATTGTTTGTGATGTTTATGGCTTCAAATACTTCACTATATTTGCCTCTCCCTAGTTTTCTGACTAGCTGATAGTCGTCTTGGTTCCTAAAAAAAACAAAAACAAGATCAACAACGATGACATGGCTTACCTAACAAAGCAAAACAATAACAACTAACTATTTCCCTTTGACTTACCCCCATTCAACAACATGGGACTCATAGTCCCAATATTCCCTAGGTCTCTGTGTGTTTACATCGGGGTAAACTCGAGAGCGGCTTGGGACAGGGCCAGACATATTCTACACAGGATCTTCTCTTAATCTCCTAAAACAAAATAGATAATGTAAAAAAATTGAGTTACATATAATCACACATTCCGTATACAACAGATCAAGCCAATTAAATAACATTTCGTCTACTGGTTAGCACTAGAGGACATCCTATAACTACACAAAGGTGATAAGGTACTTTAATTATAAGGCAACACGATACCTGGGAGGTTCCCTCCAGGATGATGGTGATAGATGAATTGAAACAGGAGCAGTTGAGATGCCTTTATGGTAAGAAAGCTACATGGGCATACATATAAAAACAGACCATTAGCATTCTACAGCCAAACCAAAATATAAACAAATATTACGTATTTAAACTGAGAAATGCTAATCAAAGAAAACAGATACATATCAATATTTGAATTAACATGAAAATGTTTCCCCTCCAGTTTCAGAGGATGTTGATTTGAGTTTCAAATGAAACTGCAGATGTTTCATGTAAGGCAATAGGTAGTTAATGAAAATACAACAAATGTTATTTTAATAACACAGGTATAACAGGTGTATTGAGAATATATATTATTATACATGTTAGTGTCCAAATAATGTTGCGTATGAAATATAGAGACCTGAATGTTAAATGGGGGCATCCAACCAGTCTAATCAGGAGGTACTGGGCTCAATACAGTCATCACTGGGGGCTACACCAAGGCAGTATCTCCTGATGAAAAAAAGACAGAAAGTAGGTTGATTAAAATCAATGCTCTCAATTAAGCAAACACGAACAAACTATGTGAGCTATCTATGTATGCCAGCCAATCAGCTCGTAGGGCTACATTAGATTAATGGGTTTAATAAAGTAATCTTATCGAAATATGGTTACTCCGGTATAAGACAATGGTTCAGTTGTAGCCAGTTCGCCCGCTAAATAGTTTAATGAAAAGGTGAGTGTACGCAGAGACCCTCTGTGGCCCAGGGCCTGTACAAGTGCAGTGAAGCTAGCTGCTAGCTCTTAGGCAACCGGGCAGCTGGTCGGGCTGCTAGCGAGTTAGCATTAGCTCGCCAACAGCAGAGGGAAAAGCCGGTTGGAAAGTCACAACTATATTGCGGCTAAATTATGGGACTATAACGGAAATAGTTAAACGCCACGCGTTCAAAAAGGTAAAATAATCATTATAGAGGCTATTATTGAAGTACAGCTAAACAACCAGCCTCGAGAAATATATTTCCTAAAGCTAGAAGTGCTAAGCTAACAGGCTAGGGGAGTGAATAGCCTGCTGGCTGGCGAGGCAACTGACTGACAACGCCTTGAAAAAACCTCCTAAAAACACCGTGATCGAGCAGTAAAAGGGCACCGCGGTTGTGTTACATGTTCACAGCTTTTCGACACGTATAAAACACTCAAAAGCAGTTCCCTACCTACGACGATTTGTGGTTAAATAACGCGATTACCTCTCAGCGTTGTTGGGACGTCAATATGGCGATGCTTGGGATCAAGAGCTTAGTGCGAACAGCCTTTCCCGCAGAGGGCGCTCTCCCTTTTTTCTCTTTCATGGGGAGACTGTAGCACCCTCTGCCACCAACAGGTCTGATAGAGGCAGAAACTTTTATCTGCATGCGTCTGTAGGCATGTGTGTATTCGGCCACATCTCAAATGTTTAGTCAGTGGATCTGATTTGTATAGCCACACGAAGTGTTCATTTCCACACGCAACATGCGCCATTAACCACCTCTCTGGCCCTGCAAAGATTCTTATGGGCAGTCTGATATGATTCAGTAGACCTATAAATTGCATGGTTAATATAGTAGTTTAGTTGAAAAGCCTGGAGCAGGCATACACACAAGACTGCAATTCAAATAATTGTGTAACTCACTGCTTTTAATCACTGCGTTATTGTGCTCTCCATTTCAGGATGTTTCTATCAAGAGGCAATTCTATGGACTGATGCTCAGTCAAGGGCTTGGGCCTGTTTTTGAAAAGCTCTTTGTTTGGGTTCACTGTTTAAATGGACAATGGTAAAACAGTGATGGAAAACAATGCATGTTGTGTGGCATCATTTAAAAGGCTACCTCAGTCATAGAAAAAGCCTGGGGCATTTTCCTGAAGAACCCACCAGTAATCAACACATAGGCCTAATGGAGGGAAAGACGACTCCATGAGTTTGAATGTTGAGAAAATTTGTTTCCTTCTTGATTTGAGATAATGAGATAATGGACCCCTGTAAATTATTTCTGTAGCCAAATTGTTACTTCTCTGCCTGGAAGTCATGCGCTGTTAGACAAACCGAAAAAGTATTTGACTACAATAGGCCTATCTGTTACATCTTTTTAGCATCTATAATTAACTTGGAGTGGAGACCTATTAAAAGTAAAAATTCAGGATAAGCGGTAGCTCAAAACAGTACTCTTGCCGACAAACAGTGGATGCTGAGGACCAAAGTCAACAATGAAGCTGTAAGTTGTTTTTTTACAATATAATTAATGTATTTTTCATCAAATCCGTCAATGAAATATATTTCAATTACCAGCTGAAATTGACAAAGCTATACAAATCCACATAAACATGTATTTCAACCTTGAATTGATTGCAGTCTTATTCGTTTCAGCTTAATGTGTCTACTTCTTCCATTTGCAACTATGGTGCTTACTGCCCCAATCAGAGGTGAACCAACCTGAATGGAGAACAAATGACCTCGTTTTGTGTTTATATCACTTTTGTAAACATTTCAGATTGCTTAAATAGGACGTCAGAATGATAGATGTTGTATCTTTCTTTCTCTCTTTTCAAGCGCGAAGAGAAAAAGGGTTAAGCAATCTATATGGTGAAATTACTTTTGTCAACTTTACTGTTTGTTCCTTTTTTACGAGAAACATATTACTGCTTTTTGAAACAAGATAAATAGCTGCTTATACTACTGTTGCAAAAATGATATTCAATTACTTGTTCATTATTCTTCTCATAGATACACTTGGCACAACTACCGAAAAGGCTATTCCTGCAAATACAACAGGTGTGTGATTCAAAATTTTGCTTTCAGGTACAATCAATGGTTTCAGTTTTAAAACAGGAAGGCCTTGTCTCACCAGATCCTCAAAGTACTTTTTGTTCCCTATCGTAAATGCGAGTTTCAAAGACCAGGTCGCAAAAGACACAAAAACCGAACAGAGACATATGGTATTTGTGAAGCTTTGTCATTGAGATATATCTTCAGGGTGTACTGCAGCAAGCACCTTTGACACTATTTGGTTGTTACCATAAAAACACCCTGGTGATTATAATCTTGTTTTGTTTCATATTTGCAGAATACCCTACACCTAAGAACGAGCAAGAGTCTGAAGGTACATGTTTTTCCTTTTTGTTGATGAAAGAAATACAGAGTAAATCAAATCAAATCAAAGTTTATTTATAAAGCACATTTAAAAGCGATTTTTGGTCGGGCCAAAGTGCTGTACATGTAATAAATACTACAATCACATAAACACATTACTACAATCACAATAAAAGACAATAAATTACAACAGATATATAAAAAAACACAGGGAAAAGTCAGGGGTCGTGCTCCGCTCTGACTAGAAGGCTAGGGAGAAGAAGTGTGTTTTAAGAGTAGATTTAAAAACCCCTAGGGTCTGGGCCAACCTCACATGGAGGGGCAGAGTGTTCCAGAGCCTAGAGCCAGCTGCTGCGAAGGCTCTGTGCCCTCTGGTTTTGAGCCTGGTCTTGGGCACTATCAGCAGCAGCTGGTCAGCAGATCTTAAAGCTCCGGCTCCAGAAGCCAGTGTAGAGAGGCCAGAATTGGGGTGATGTAGTCACGCTTTTTGTGAGCAGTCAGAAGACGTGCAGCTGCATTCTGGACTAGCTGCAGGCTCTAAATGATATATAAACTCAAAAATAAACAATGTTTTAGTTTAGCGGGTTTGTTTGGGTTAACTCCTAAACTCTGTATTTCTTCAGCCATTTCTACCATGCTGAACCTGGCATTTTTGTGAAGCTCAATTTAATCCATCCATCCATCCATCTTCTCCCGCTTATCCGTGGTCGGGTCGCGGAGGTAGCAGTTCCAGCAGAGAGCCCCAAACTTTCTTTTCCCTGGCCACATCAACCAGCTCTGACTGGGGGATCCCAAGGCGCTTCCAGGCCAGCGAAGAGATATAATCCCTCCACCT
>NW_011369947.1:2811856-2832389 GCF_000735185.1 Notothenia coriiceps
TATATATATATATATAATTTTGAGGTACTTTACTTGAGTATTTCCATTTTATGCTACTTTATAGTTCTACTCCACTACAATTTAAAATGGAAGTATAGTAATTTTACTCAACTCAATTTATTTAACAGCTTTAGCTACTTTTAACAAAATGCATCTCTAACAATTAAACTAGTGGACTAACTTTTAAGTCACAATACAAATTGTTTGAATATTTCACAAAAAGTCAATCAGTACTTTGTCACAATACAATGCTACTTAATGCAACTATATTATCTAGACATGTCACATATAATTGCATACACAGGCAATATTTCTGCACAATTATTTAGTTTATTTTGTTATTCTTTATGTACATTTTGATGATTATATTTTTACTTAAGTACGAGTTTGAATGCAGGAGTTTTAATTGTAATTAAGTATTTTGACCATAATTTATTGGTACTTTTAATCGAGAAAAAGATCTCAAACCCTGTTCCACCACTGATACAGGGATGAAACTGCTGTGATCAGAAGTGCCTTCACGCGGTTTCCGACCAATGACACATGTTACTCCTCTGTACCGGCAGTGCGTCAGAAAATCCACGTCACAACTAACACTCACGTTTCCATTATTTTATTTCCAAGCGCTTAGCTTTAGTTTTCAGGTGAAACTGTGAAAACATTGCTGTTTGCCAGCGGCTCATTTTATTTGGTTCCATTTACTTTTTTCGAATAAATGGTAACAAATCTAAAAAGGCAAAGACTCAACTGAGAAACCACAGCAGCTAACCTACATGCTAGCTAGCGCCGGTTTGTTGTAGCATGCTAATGCCGGCTGGGTTGATTACTTTAAAAAACTGCTTTGACAGGGCTCTATAGGTTTCAACAACACGATTTAGTCTAGCGCCTAAGTAACATGTACATATTTAACACGTTGTAGGAAAGTTGCAGTGTCAGGTATATAATGTTAATTACTGCTACACCAAACAGCTAGCTAGTTTTGTAGCGCTTCAATAACGCATGTGAGCTAGCCACCCAGCCCCGGCTCCTGTTAGCAACTAGC
The DNA here is from genome assembly GCF_000735185.1 of Notothenia coriiceps. Taxonomy (NCBI): domain Eukaryota; kingdom Metazoa; phylum Chordata; class Actinopteri; order Perciformes; family Nototheniidae; genus Notothenia; species Notothenia coriiceps. The sequence continues at coordinate 2,812,899 of NW_011369947.1, forward strand.
TAACTGCTAGCTAAAGTAGCCCCCCAACGTGTCTGTGAACTTACCGACAGAATCGAGATTTTCCGAGTGTTCATTCATGGGAAAAGTCGGAATAAATTCGACGGCATTCACATTGGGCACAAATGGTTTAGCGTTCACATTAAAGGCTGTGAATGTTTCTTCAAGTTTTCCGTCGATTGTGGCCTCCACATCGTCCTCTTGTTCCCAGGAATCAGGGGCAGTGTCTCTCGGGTCCATTGTGGGTCTTAGATGTTCACAGCTGTGAGATTTACGTTAACGTTACGCAGTTATTTGTCAACACAAGTGTCCGCCCAAAACCCGGCGTTAAGGTCCCCCCTTGAAGTAATTGAGAGCGTCCCAACTCGAAGTGTAACGTTATGTCTCCGATTCAGGTGAATAAAGCAGCCGGTTTCTAACGGGGAGATGATATTCGACTCAGCACTCCCAGAGACAGTCCGCGTGAGCTAATGCGTCCCGTCAGGCGACGTGCTACACGTAGTGAACCCTGGGATATGAAGTATTTTTTCTAAGCGGAAAACGTTTGCCTTGAAAGACTCCTGGGGGCAAGAAAACTACGTTCCCCAAAGACTTGTAATAGTCAGTTTACGTTAGTAGTTTCTGACCTTTTTCAGAACTGCAGATTCGATTCGTTGCGATTTCACTCTTATGTTATGTTATGCTTACGTAATTAACTTAAAATATAAATGTATTGATTATATTGATGAGACACATTTTACTTTTCACAGTGAAATTCCTGTATATTCTGGGATTTGCAAACGTTGTGGTCACGAATACTGTAACAATAATATCAGTATTCAAAAAAGCACGCCAAAACAGCAATTTACAGAGCTTGTGATTTAATAAAAATGACACAAAAATATAAAAAACTGTTAATTATCTGAATTCAATCCCTTTTATTTCCTTTCATTTCACACATTAATGCATTTTATCTTTGGGCACATTAGGCGTATCACAGCTTTGTAATCATACATACAAACTAAACCGAATACATCTAAATATGTCAACATAGTATATTGGTTGAATGTCCTCAATCCCCACAAATATGATACACACCTTTTCCCGTACAAAAAGTCCTCTGGGATTATTTCTGTTAAATTAACTGAAACACATTGTGTTGCTTACAACAATCTCAGAAGGTAGGCATTACAGTGATCAAATAATTACTTACCAGCTCTGACAATATTAAATGAAGTAATTATTACTGCCACAACATAATATAATATTGAAGGAGGTGAGAACAGATACTGTTTTGCAAGTCACAAATAATATTAATAAATCCTTTTAATGTATTTTCAAATAAATAAAAAACACAATGCAAATTAAGTAGAGCCTAAACTAAACCATTGACATTCAAGACTCTTATTCTCCTATTAGTTACTGGTGAGACTGCTGTTTTTTTATTATTATTTTGTTGCAGTTGTCAAGGCTACAGTTTGCAAGAAAGTGACAAGTGTAGATTTAATTTCAGTCCAACATGCCTCAAACAAAGAGAGTTTTAGTTTTTACGTTTTCACATTCTACAGATTACTCAAATGAATTTGGATTCTGCTTCTATGCTCTTTATAGATACACTTAAGTATTAGCTCTTTTCTCTTGTCATTATTCAAATTCTGTTACAAAGCCTTAAATCGCATTTAGACATAGAACATTTCCATATTGTAATTTTCATTTTTTTTCATAAATGTCCTTTTTGATTTGAATACTTGGCATTGTTTTTGTTTATCTTGTTACCATTTATTTATTGCTACACCTGCCAGAAATCTATGTCTCATGTAAAAATATAGACTTAAAGAATGTACTGATCAACTGAACCACCAAGATGCTAGCTGCACTGAATGACCAATTCCCATCATTACAGAGGAAGATTCAAAAACATAAGCAGAGCTGATTTGGCAAATCTAACTGAACCACAGACAGCTGTGGCCTCACGTTAGGGCTAGAAAAATTTGAATGTATTCTTTTGAGAGACAGACTTTATCCAAAATGTCAAAGCGTTTGTGCATTTTAAAGTAAAGATATAAAATGTTCTGCTAAACAAATAACTCAGACAGTGACAGAGGACGGTTCAGGACATTTCACTGTATCAAATCAAAAGTTGTATTGATTTGGCTTTGCATTATATTCACATAAAAATAATCATCAACAACATTCTGCTTCATTTACACCATATTGTTAATTAAATATGTAATAAATCAATTATCTACAGAACAAGTGCAATTACGCTGAAATAGATTATTTTGCAATATTTATCCTAACTGTGTTAATTCCCTCATAAACCTGTATTCAATCCACATTTTACAACTCTTTACAGTAAACATTTAAAATATATATTTTTTCAATTTTGACACCTTCATGAGAGACATTCTAAACCATTCTGCCAAACCCATAAAGGCTCATTCACCTTCATTAAATCCCAAAATGCTTAATATCCCTGTTGCATCAAAAGTAGATATCAGGCGACAGTCTGGTGGTTCAGACAAGTTGCTATCATGTTAAGTGTGACGTCATACACACTTTGCATATTTCCCCATATTTTCATGTCTAAACCCATTGGTGACACATTAAGGCCCCTAGACCAAGCTAATTCTTGAAGTTGCCAAACGGGGGTACTACACTTTCGTGTCGGTTTGTAACGTCATTCTGCCCAAACAAACTTTTTATATCTCTTTTGAGCTAAATCTACTACCCACGATGAACAATGAAAAGCAAAGGTCCCTAATGTTTAAAAAGCATTAGAAGCCGAATCCATAGTTATTTTCCCTCTCAATTCATTAGACTGAGCAGAGTGGGCGGTCTAATGTTTAAAAAGCATTAGAAGCCGAATCCATAGTTATTTTCCCTCTCAATTCATTAGACTGAGCAGAGTGGGCGGGATGATGCAGTTGGAGGCGGGGCTTGAGGCTGGGAGGCGGGGTTTCAAAACTATGCAATTTAAAATGCTCTATGCGCCCAATGGAAGATCAGCGGAAGAGCTAGTGATGATCCAGGTACATTTGCAATTAAAGTCAGGACACTTCGGCTTCATCCACCACTGAGCAACTTTCATTGGAAAAACTGCCCTTTGATATGGCACTGGAAAATGTTTAAATGCTAACCCTGGACAAGAAGGACTTTGACCCAGGTCTGGCATGATGTTTTAGGCAAAAAATAATTATCTTTACAGTAAATAAACCCGTGAGAGGACGTTGCTGAGGTTCCATAATCGACACAAACAATAATACATTTAGATATAAATTAAAAAACATTTCTCCGACCCGGTTGCATGTGCAATTTCAAAGGGCATTTGATTTTGATCCACAAAGCTATGGCAGCAGTTTATAGGGCCACTGTTAGTGCACAACCTTGAGATTATTACAGTTGATTCATATTAATTCAGCAAAAGTCACAAAATCAAAAATAATTTATATACTAAAGAAGTCATTATATCATGGGAACAAAGTCTTAATATTCAGAGAATACATTTAAAGTGTACCAAGATAAAAAGTATTTTCATTACTCCTCTGTGTAAATCGTTCTAACAAATGTGTCTTTATTGCTATAAAATCCTAACTTTTTTTTCTTGTGAAGTTGCCACTTTCAAATGTTGTCTCATAATATGCCTTTTATCACATTCTTAACCCTGTACTTTATTTCCTTCTTAATATGTTAAATCATTTTGAAGTCGTACAATCACATATTTGTTTTTGTAATACTCTGACTTTTCCTCAGGATATTAAAACGTTATGTTCATGGCATTGTGACTTTATCCTTATTTAGATTTATTTCAGTGCAAACATGAAGGGAGTGTTTGAAGCGGGAGAGCAGGCTACAGCTACTATCAGCAGGTCATTTTTGTATAAATAGATCATTATACTTGATTATAAATAATTATAGTAAGTAATTTCCTGGGTTAAATATATAGCTTTTGTGTAGAATATTTACAGTGCTCCACTTCTCTGATGAGATCAGGGTGTAAAACTCACCGCTGGGCAGCACGGCCCTCTGAAAGGGAAAGATCCCCCTAAACACTTCTCTGCTGTTTAGTGTACTCTTGTTTCACATCCTTAAACATCAACTTGCAGCTGGAATAATGGGGAGAGCCCGCAGAGATGAGGCAGGGGTGCTAATTTCACTCAGTCACTAGGGGTATAATAATTCATGTTTTTGTATGAAAGAAAGCTAATGATTCATCTCATTTTCACTTATGGGAGTAAGTCTAGTTGCGAGCTCAGAGTCCACAGTGAACCCGGGAATGTTTAGTACCCCAAAGCTTTATGATAAAAATGTAGAGTTTCCCAGAAACTGCCGGATGCTAACCCGCATATGTTGGTCAATTTGCACAATTAGCACAAGTTGCATTAATTGGCGTATGGAACCATTTTGGAGTGGTTTTGGGAGTTATTGAGAATGCTGAATGCATTTCTGCCATTTTCAGGATAAAAAATGGTAAAGATAGTGGCCATATTTATACTCCAGGTGGGCTGATTTTGATGACATTGAGTCAATTTTAGAGTTGTAGGGGACTCAAAACTGCCATTGTTGATCCTGAACATTTCAGAAAATGAACTCAGTATCCTCAATAATCCTCAATAATGCATATGCCTAATAATGTTAATTAATGCAACTTGTAATAATTATGCAAATTGCCCAACATATGCAAGTTAGCATCCAGCAGTTTCTATGTGCTGGGGACCCTACTGTACATTTAACTTTGGGGTAATCAACATGTCAGGGTTCTCACTGCTGGCAATTAGACTAAGTTCATTCTGAAAATGATAGGAAACTAATTCCTCAGAATGCTGCAGCAGGTAAAATATGGAATGACTAAAAACTAGAATGCACTCGGAAGAGATCAGGGGTGGATGTCCCCTTTGACAAACAGACCAAACAGCTCTATCAGCGTCCCCACACTACTGGAAGAGTTGGATTCACATCATAAGAACACCTCTCTTAGGCTGGTAGCATTCAGAGGACGGCTGGAGGACACACCGATCTCCCGCTCTGCTCTGCCTCCTGGCCTTCAGGCTGCCTCTCCTCCTTCTCCTCCTTCTCCTCCTTCTTCTCCTTCTCCTCCTCCACGTGTGTGTGCTCCTCCACAGCAGGCTCCTGGGTTTCCTCCGCCACAGCATCAGCAGCAGAGTGTGAGTCCTCCTCAGGGGGAGAGGAGGGTGGGGGGATGGTCGGAGAGCTGCTCCCCTCCCTTTGTGTCTCCTCAGCTTGTCCGATGGAGCTGGTTTCACTGAAGGAGTCAGAGCCCCCCCCTGAGCGCCGGAATAACCTCTGACCTGTGAGGACATCGAAAGACAGGAAGAGTATAGTGCTAGAGTGAAGTCACCGTCAGTGAGAGAAAGTGCTGTCCACTAGTTTCATGTCAGGGTCACACTTCAAATCGCAAACTCTTTCATCACCTAGGTAACCTGAAGCAAGGAAGGAGAAAAACCATGTGACATTTAGAAATAATAGGATTGCTTCCTAATTTGAAAATTAGGTTCCTTTCCTCCTTTTCAGGAGGGAAATGTTTCTACACAGAATATACAACAGAGAATGAAAGTTAGTAAGTACATTTACGCAAGCATAGTACCTAATTACATATTTGAGGTACTTGTACTTTACCAGAGTATTTTCATTTTATACTACTTTATACTTCTACTCTACATTTTGGAAACAAATGTTGTACTTTTTACTTATTTCAAAGATTGATGTATAGTTAGTAGTGTTGTAGTATACTCGAGACCGGTCTTTTCTCGGAGTCGACTGCATTTCTACTCGGTTTTGTCTCAGTCTCGGACCTATAGGAATCAAGATTTTTTGTAAAGACCCATCAAGACCACGGCTGTGGCTGGGGATGTGACTAGAAGTAAATCGCCATGTTTCAAATGCAACCAATCACGTGACTTCACTGACTTACTTTCAAGCACTCATCAGACTCCGAATCTTAATGTCTGTATATTTCCCCCCCGTTCAAACATACTCAAATGCTCTTGAAGTGAACGTGTCGGGAAATTCAACGATGATTACAATTGGCTACACAAACCACAAAAATGTAAACTGCGAAGAAAGACTCAAGAAAAAAACACTGGGCAGTGTGTAAATTATGTCATGTGACCCTCACAGAGACAGCTGGGACTACGTCCAACTTTTCTAGACATTTGAATAACCTTACAATTTATATTACGATGTTTTATATTAAGATCTTACCAATTTACTGTTTTTAAATGAAAATAATCACTTTTTGAATTAATATGATGAAGTTGAATGTATATTTTACTGTTTGTACAGTATGTGGCTCTTTTTATGATGATGTGGATCTTTCCGATCAAACTGACTATGGCATCTTCCACATTTTATTGTAAGTGCATTATGTAGTGTTGCATTCACACTAGTCTGGTTCCGGTCTTGATTCGGTCTCGCCTGTCTTGGTCTTGGTTTTGCTAAGAAGTTTTTCCCATATTTCTATTGTTTTGTTGTTTTTGTTTCACGCTTTTTAATTTTGTAGCACTTTGAGTTTTGTTTACGCAAATGAAAAGTGCGCTTATAAATAAAATATATTATTATTATTATTATATGCCTAAACCGCTGCCTAGTAAGCCATTCTGAATCCCGAGTCATTCAAACATTCAGTCAATGTCCTCTCCTCTGTCTCCCCCGTTCAACTCTATAGATCTCAAATAAAAGTAAAGTAACTGAATAAATGCACATTAGTCACAGAGCTCAACTTTGACACACAAATGAGTAGGTTGACCAACAGCAAACTGGATTGATTAACTTGAAGGAATGGCTTCGCGTTCATTTCAAGCAATGGAGAGCCAACATGGATATAACCATAGATATATATAAACACTAGATGGCTCATGGGAGATTTTCCAGCGTAGCTCAACGGCCGCCATCTTGCTACAGTTAACAGCTACTCTGGTACGCGCTATGGTAGCTGTTGTAAGGTGAGTGATCTGCACAAAAATACTCTTAACTCGCTGAAATCTTGACTGATTTACAAACGGTTTGGTTTATTATAATTGTTATTAGCATGGCTATGATACAGGATGCTTGGACATGTTGAAATTGCAGCTTTTCTTTGTGTATGTGGTTGTATTTATTAGCTGGCTAATAACAAGAGGCTGTGAGTGAGACCGTATTACAAAGTTGACCCAGCAACTTTACACCTGTGGGAAAGGCAGAACTGCTCTTTCTTTACACATGATTTCTTCCAAGTGGTTTGGCTTGTTAAAAACATCTTACATTTTAGATACATTATGATACAGGAAATTGCTGGCTTTGTGTTTATAGAAGTACCTGACTATGCCGGACTTTTGTGCAGCCTACGGATGCTCTAATCACCATAGTCTGGAAACAAGAACCCGTGGAATCACCTTTCACGTGTAAGATATGACAATATTATGACTATAATTAGGATAATCGTTAATTACTTAGTGGATCTATGTACATTACAAGTCCTGCTACACAGGATCAGTGGGGCTATGTGAGATAATAGTATTACAAGATTGTTGTTGACCCAGCCTCTTTAGAATATGTTGCTACCATTTCTTTACACAATTATTTAATGTTTCTTTTGGACACCTTTTTTATAACTCTTAGTGTGGTTATCTTATTCTTAAAGTATACATTACATACATACATACATACATACATACATACATACATACATACATACATACATACATACATACAGGACTGTCTCAGAAAATTAGAATATTGTGATAAAGTTCTTTATTTTCTGTAATGCAATTAAAAAAACAAAAATGTCATACATTCTGGATTCATTACAAATCAACTGAAATATTGCAAGCCTTTTATTATTTTAATATTGCTGATTATGGCATACAGCTTAAGAAAACTCAAAAATCCTATCTCTTTTGAGATAGGATTTTTGAGTTTTCTTAAGCTGTATGCCATAATCAGCAATATTAAAATAATAAAAGGCTTGCAATATTTCAGTTGATTTGTAATGAATCCAGNCAATCATCGTCACAGACCATCAGACCTTTAGATATTCCTTCACAACCATTTGAGTGGAGTTTATTAGACAGACTGAGCAACATACAACATGATGTGGGGGAACATAGTGCTGCGTATCAGGTGCGAAGTGCAGAAAGAAGGCAAGGAGGTAGAGACGATACAAAGTTTCATATGCTGAGCAAGTATATAATTAAAGGCATATGGAATATGAATGTATAGAATATTCAAATATTGAACAGAATTGATATATGTGTAAAATGATTACAACGTGGTTATAATTCAAAGATAAAAACTATGGGAGCAGAGAGTATATCTTCAAGCCAGCAGGGATTTTGTGTTGTACAGAGCTTATGGCACCTGCGGAGACTGCAGAGTCTGTTGGAGAAGGAGCTCCTTTGGACATATCCAGCTGCAGGTGGAGAGGATGGGTGGGTTTCCATGATGGACAACAGGTACCTGTTCAATTGTCCTCCTCTCCACCACAGATTTCAAAGGGGTCCGCTGATGCCGAATGACAGTCCTAGCTTTCCTGACTCACGTTTATTGTAGATGCCTGCTGGTGTCACCGGCTCTGATGCTGCCCCCCCAGCAGACCGCAGCAAAGAAGAGTGCACTGGCCACAACAGACTAGAAGATCTCCAGCATCTTGCTGCACACGTGGAAGGATCTCTGCTTCCTCAGAAAATAGAGTCTGCTCATCCCCTTCTAGTGTTGATCCTCCAGTTCAGCCCATTGTCTAAGTGCACTCCCAGGTATTTGTAGTCCTCCACAACAGCCACATCCTCTCCCAGAATGCACAGGGGTAGAGGAGAGGTCCTCACCCTCCTGAAATCAATGACCGTCTCTCTGGTCTTGGCCACATTCAGAATATTCACAACATTAGGCTGAGGTTCATCTTCCGCTCTTCTTGAAGTGGTTGTGCTTCTTGTTGCTTCCGGCTAAAATAAACATAATTAAAGACATTTTGATTGTTTAAAATGTACACATTATTTATTCCTAAACTTGCAGAAAGAAAAACTAAAGTGTGACATTTAATCACATATTTATATATCAATCTTATAAACCTTGAATTCTTGTTGGCCAATTATACACATACCCTTTGAAGATGAGCTGGGAAATTGAATACTGTTGGCACAACACCATCTTTAAGCCGGACAGTCTGCCCCGTCCTGTCAAAGTCCTCACAACTGAAGTCATCACTGCAGAGCAGTGTCCTGCCACAGGAAATAAAACTGTCCCTTCTTATGGCAACTTCCCACTGCCTCCTCCTCTCTCAGGTTTTGGGAAACCTTAAAAACATGAGAAAGGTAGCCAGATATATAGATGATTGTCAACATTGTCCTCCCTTCTTTCCTTTAACATTAAGGGTAAGGACAAAAATACACACCGAAATTATCATATTTTTGGGGTAATTCTATATGTACTGTATGGTGAATGTATACTTTAAGAACTAAGACAAGCAACTTAAGCAGTTGATAAAAACGGTGTCCCAAAAGGAAACATTAAAATAATTGTGTAAAATGGTAGCAACATGATCCCTAAGAGCTGTGTCAACATCAATCTTGGCAATTACAGTAATATCTCCACCATAGCTCCGCCAACTGAATCCTGATGTAGCAAGGACTATGGTAATGGTTACATACATCTCCACTGTAAGTAATAACGGATATCCTAATGCTGACTGTCATTAATAATTGTCATGTCTTTACAGACGTGAAAGGTGATTCCACGGGTTCTATGGTTGCGCAGACTATGATGGGAGNGTAGTCTGGAAACAAGAACCCGTGGAATCACCTTTCACGTGTAAGATATGACAATATTATGACTATAATTAGGATAATCGTTAATTACTTAGTGGATGTATGTACATTACAAGTCCTGCTACACAGGATCAGTGGGGCTATGTGAGATAATAGTATTACAAGATTGTTGTTGACCCAGCCTCTTAGAATACGTTGCTACCATTTCTTTACACAATTATTTAATCTTTCTTTTGGACACCTTTTTTATAACTCTTAGTGTGGTTGTCTTATTCTTAAAGTACATACATACATACATACATACATACATACATACATACATACATACATACATACATACATACATACATACATACATCCATACAATTACCCCAAACATGATAATTTAGGTGTGTATTTTGTCCTTACCCATAATGTTAAAGGAAAGAAGGGCGGAAAATGTTGACAATAATTTATATATCTGGCTACCTTTCTCATGCTTTTAAGATTTCCCAAAACCGGAGAGAGGAGGAGGCAGTGGGAAGTTGCAGTGGGAAGTTGCCCTAAGAAGGGACGGTTTTGTTTCCTCTGGCAGGACACTGCTCTGCAGTGAGCACTTCAGGAGTGAAGACTTTGACAGGACGGGGCAGACTGTCCGGCTTAAAGATGGTGTTGTGCCAACAATATTCAACTTCCCAGCTCATCTTCAAAGGGTATGTGTATCATTGGCCAACAATAATTTAAGGTGTATAAGATTGATATATACAGTGGGGCAAAAAAGTATTTAGTCATCCACCAATTGTGAAGTTCTCCCACTTAAAAAGATGAGAGGCCTGTCATTTTCATCCTAGGTATACCTCAACTATGAGAGACAAAATGAGAAAAAACCCTTTGTTGGCAATGACAGAGGTCAAACGTTTTCTGTAAGTCTTCACAAGGTTTTCACACTGTTGCTGATATTTTGGCCCATTCCTCCATGCAGATCTCCTCTAGAGCAGTGATGTTTCGGGGCTGTCGCTGATGTTTCACAGTAGGTATGGTGTTCTATGGATGCAACTCAGCATTCTTTCTCCTCCAAACACGTCTAGTTGAGTTTTTGCCAAAAGGTTCTATTTTGGTTTCATCTGACCATATGACATTCTCCCAATCCTCTTCTGGATCATCTAAATGCTCTCTAGCAAACTTCAGACGGGCCTGGACATGTACTGGCTTAAGCAGGGGGACACGTCTGGCACTACAGGATTTGAGTCCCTGGCGGCGTAGTGTGTTACTGATGGTAGCCTTTGTTACTTTGGTCCCAGCTCTCTGCAGGTCATTGACTAGGTCCCCCCGTGTGGTTCTGGGATTGTTGCTCACCGTTCTTGTGATCATTTTGACCCCACGGGGTGAGATCTTGCGTGGAGCCCCAGATCGAGGGAGATTATCAGTGGTCTTGTNCACACACACACACACACACAGAGCCAAGTTTGAATGACACAAGCACACGTGTATTTCCATGCAACTCTCTAATTGGTGTGGTGTCTTGCCTCTGTTGCGTTCACTGAACACGGGAAATTACAGTCCTGCCGTTGTCTCTTGTGTCATGATGAGGTTCACGTAAAGCACGGTTAATGTATTATTTTATTGAGGTGTCTCAAATATACGTCAATCAAGTGGCACCTGCTAACGGGGTGATGGATGATAGGTTTACATCTAAAAACGTATTTTTCAAACATTATTATTTTAATTTTATTTTTCTTTCTTTTGTTACATTTTTTTTTTTAAAACCCGCACCACACTCGCGATCGACCGGTTGGCAACCACTGTCTTATAGTATAAAATACTATATGACAGTAAAAAAAAGTTGTTATTAATAAATAAGAATACAGTTTAAAAGGGGAGTGATTTGTAAAATATCCATAAATAAAAAGAAAATCTGCTTACAGTTCTGTTTCATATGGGTGTTGAGAGATGTATCCATAGATCTCCTCATGTTGCTCTCAAAGTGCAGCAGATTGATGCTTTTAACTTCAATGGGGGAGCATGCCCCCGGACCCCCCTAGAGGAGGTGAGGTCCACCCCCCACTTAAATCATGCTCAAATGGATATGATACTAAATACATTTGCACACATCTTGTGTCCATATCTTTCTGTTTTGGTGATGCCACAACCGTGCATGCATACGCGAATCATAGTGAGTGTCTGCATTTTTTGGGGGGGGGGGGGCGCCAGCTAAAATCTTGCCCAGTGCGGCAAATTGGTCAGGGCCTATACAGGTGTCATTGCTCATGTACATTATGTATAAGTGGGCCTCTTTTTGTTCCATATGTGGGTGCCCATGCATGCATACACAGTAGACACATGGTTACGGTATTGATGTACATTTGGATACTGACCAAGAATAGTTCAGCTGGTTTTATGCCGAACTTTATTTTAAGGAAACACTGGCCTTTATCTCGTATTGACTATCTAAAATAATCTCTTAAAGGAGACGTAGATGAGGATTAGGATTCTTCAAAAATGACTGCTCATTGTCAGATTTGCAAATGTTCTGTACAATGCGCTGAATGAATTGATATCTGTCAGAGATTGTATCGAAGGAAAATATATAAAAACAATGCGTTGAGTTGCCTAAACTTTGCAGCAGTTGAGAATAAGTTGAAGGTGGCACTGAACTACACAACAGTCTACAGCATATCCGCACACTGTGGTGACTGCCAGTGCACAGACGCTTTGCACAGGGCTATTTCTGTATGTCGAGAAGCATATCCGATACTGTGGTGAGCCTCCTGCTCGCTGCTGCCTGTGTACCCTTCTACACAGCGCCGGTGTACTTTTACACTGCCCTGTTTCCTGCCAACAGATTGATTGACACGGTGCTGTGATCACTGTTAACCCCTTAGTTATCTTCAGGATCAAATATTTAATTTGCCTTAATTGACACAATTAGAAATGAACAAATCGTAAAGACACTCTTCCACATATATTGAATTAGCCTCGTGAGTTTGTTATTGAGACTATTAATTGGAACCAATACTGTAGAAATTATAAATATTAGAAATGTTTTTTAGCACTGTAAAGTACTTTATGTTGACCGCAATTATGTAAGTCAACACTGTCTCGAATAACCGCAGGAAAAGATTCAAATCACCTTCCTGTATAATAATGCTTCAACGGAGCGTGGCTTTGTTTTGGGTCTGGTTATGAGCCGTAAAGGCTAAGAGCTGCGGGGATTTCTGGTTAGTACTTTTCTTCCAGCACATTTTAGGGAGGATTTAACACTTAACTCTTTAGAAGGCTTCCTTCTTGGAGAAACTGCTCTGAATGCAGTGGTAGGGAATGTCCTTAATTAGCCTAAACATTAGCTCAGTTTCAGCTCAGTAGCTTGAAGGGGGCACAGGGGAGGATGAGGGACACGGATACAAAAGGGGGATGAAAGGGGGCAGAAGAGTGAAGGGGGGGAGTAAGGAAGGGAGAGGGGGAGATGCATCAAAATATTCTAATATATTTTAATGGTCGTTTTACTTAAATATAAAGTTGTGTATGTACAATGTTCTCAGCATCTCTCAGTCTTTCTAAACCAACTGTAACATCGTTGCAATTGTGGAAAAAGCGATTCACCCAATGACTGAGAAACCCGTGTGTGGTTGGTTGGTGAGTTGTTAGGCAATCTTGGAAAGTGCCTGTTTTGATGTGGGAATGAGCACATAGCCGATTGGAACAGTAAACGCTCACCTGTCACTACTTGTCTGTTGATTTTTTGATATTTGATTTGATTTCCTAGAACCCTCAGGTGTGTCAGACACCTGTTGAAGAAGACTCCCATCTGCTTCTATAAAAGCTTTTTTTAGTTAGCTTCTTTACCTTTTGTCTTATGTCTTTGTTATTTAGGAGTTGTTTTTCTCATCAACCCAAACAGGTCCTTCTGGCAAGCGTTTCTGCCTCGTTTACAAAACCAAATTAGCGACAGTTGCTCACTATTGTTTTAAGCATGCACACCTGCCTTTGTGGAGGGGGTTTGGCAAACCTTAACTCAGCTTGTTTGCCATTAATGTGCCAACAGCAGTGTGTGTGATACTTCAAAAGACAGATGCGGCTTTTGTGTATGCATAGGTGTGTGCAAACGTTTCAGTGGGTTTGTTCATGGATGTGAGGTGTGCAGGGGTGGATAACTTGGCCCTGTATATGTGTTTATACCTATCCCAAACGATTGAATGGCTTTAGTTTACCGCCCTGCAGATACTGGACTTCTCTCTAGCCATATTTAAGTGTAGGAAATGAGCTAATGATAAAAAATGTATGCCCCTCTGCTTTGAAGTGAAACACAAAAGAGATATAACTTCACATGTTTTATTATTCAGACAGGTTTCATCTTGACTTGTTTTTGTAATGTTTGGCGCAGAGCCTTTCCCCACGGCCTGAGCCCTGAGACAGGTACATACACCTGTCTGAGGTGGGATCAACAATACAATTCTCAGAAACAAAGTGTTCCATCACCTATCATATTGCTTTTGTATCTCTTTTGCACCCTCCATGTTTTCCTCTCTCTTACTCTTGGCCTGTCATTTCATCCTCCCTCCCGACGACCGCAGTTTGACCCCGGTATTTTCTCAGTCTGGTGCACAATCATTCGTCCATCTCTATTCCCTCTGTTTTTTTTTACCCTCCATGTAACTGCTCTCCTTTTTTTTCTCCTGTATTTTTTTACAATCCTCATTATGCTGTCTACCCTGTTATGGTGTTTGTCTGAACCTGTCTTCCTCTATGCTATCATTTTGCCCCTGTGTGTCTCTCTCTCTCTCTGTCTATAAATAGCCGTCTCGTGGGCTGGAGGTGTTAGCGGCAGCAACAGCAGCATGATTCATATTTTAGCTCTGCCGTTTTATTAACCTTAACTAGTTTCCTAACAAGGCCTCTTTTCCTCTCATCTCTTTTCTGTGTGTGTGTGTGTGTGTGTGTGTGTGTGTGTGTGTGTGTGTGTGTGTGTGTGTGTGTGTGTGTGTGTGTGTGTGTGTGTGTGTGTGTGTGTGTGTGTGAGAGAGAGAGAGAGAGGGTGTGTGTGTGTGTGTGTGTGTGTGTGTGTGTGTGTGTGTGTGTGTGTGTGTGTGTGTGTGTGTGTGTGTGTGTGTGTGTGTGTGTGTGTGTGTGTGTGTGTGTGTGTGTCAGGATTTCTGAATGTGAAGCACGTATCAGTGAGTCATTCTCAGCTACGTTTACAGAGAGAATCCTGTCAGCAGTGTTTACAGCTGAGCAGAGTTTATTTTGCCTACCTCACAGACCAAAAAAACACACTGTGGCAGAACAGTATGTCGCACAAAACCTATTCGAGCGGAAGATCTCCCTCTCTTTTCGACCATTAGCATCAGCTGGAGCAACATAAAGGTCCAGTGGTAAACCAGACGTCACATTTGTGCCAGAATTTATTTTCTTTTGGCTGAAATCACACAGTGACCTTTATTTTTCAATTTGAGAAATATACTGAATAGTTCTGTACATTTCACTTAACCCCTTTTTGTTCATATTTGAAAAAATCGGATACTTGATACACACCAAATCTTGTTTTTATACATGTGACACTCCATTTCCTTCCTTTCAAAGGTTCTCTATTTTTACCCTAAGCTTTTATCGCCATTGTTGACATCACCACCATGGCAGCTCTTGGCAGCTCCTCTGGATGTTAGAATGGATACTTTCTGTTTCTGTAGCAGTGTGTAGAAACAGGCAGTAGGCTTCGTAGTACAGGCCTCTGGTTTGCAGCAACAAACACCTGTGCATCACACCTTAAGTTCTGTATCAAGGTATTTTTATGACTGCGTTCTATATTGGTATAAATGGAGATAATAACAGTGGAATGTACAACACCTGTCAATGAACTATGTCGGTGCACAGTAGTGTCATTTTTATTGTTGTATTTTGATAGATTTATGAAGATAAGAAACACGCCTTGCATTGTTGATCTATCAAGTTTTCACCCGACGAGTTAAAATATTGCTAAATGAAAACGCATGTGACTGATGTTGTTTTCTGGATCGGAGCTTGGCACCAATCCTTTAGGTTTAAGGGGGTTGAACCTCTGCAGTGAAGCAAAAACTGTTTCAGGAAGTAAAAATGTCATAACAAGAAGCTTAAAAGTGTTCTCAATCTCTAAATGTGCAGCATTTGTAATCCTCATCTGTGGGACTGGGTACCTGGAAAGGACATACTGCTCAAGTATTTCATTCCCTGCATAGCATGGCAATAATGTTGTCAGGGGGTGGAGTGGGGGGGTTCAGACAGCAAAGCAGGCCCACTCAGAAGTTTGATTTCCTGTGCCATTGCTACAGTAAGTGTTGTTTGAAGAGAGTGCCATTCGTGAGCTGCAGAAAAGGCCACAAAGCCCGCTCTGACAAGATATATTCAAAACGGCCAGTCCAGTGTTTCACATACTAACAGAGTGCGTGTTTTTCAGGTATTTATCAGAGAAATAAATGATCACTCCCGGGCTTCCAACCCCAGCATTTACACACACTGATGCTGCTGTTGGCGCAGCACTTAGTATGGACAGGTGTGGGAAGTCTTTTGAAGCTGTAGCTCTGATGGATCCTCTCATCATACCCACACCTCTCTTCCCTTTTGGGCTTTTGCACATGAACCAATCTGAATCGCTGCCAGTCTTCACATTTGCCCCACAAGCTGTTTGAACAGGTTTTCAGATATTGATGCCTCATCAAAGAACAAATGTATTCATAAAGCAAACACCCTGATAGAGCAGCCGTGCACTCAAACTTTCTTACCTTCTTTCTACTCTCCAGCTACAGCCCTGTTTTTCTGACCTCTCATAAACCTCCAGCAGCATGATGAAATGTGTATTTGTGCACGCGTACACGTGCTTTTGTGTGCTTTCATCTCGGCCAGAAAGCCGAGTAGAGCCTTTCCTGTTGACATTACCCACTCTCTGTCCGTGCTCTCCCCCTCGCTGGACAAGCCTTCTAGGCAAGTTTATTTATATAGCACACTTCAACACAAGGCAATTCAAAGTTCTAGAGTTTTCGTGGGATATGTATTTTTTAAATCCTCTGGAGCAGAGAGAGGAGCTGTGGATTATTGTTATTGATTAACGCATCAGTGTTTCTTAGGGTCAAAAACACTAAACTCACAACTTAAAATGAAAGTGTTTAGTTTATTTAATGAAAGAGCACATGTTCAATGTGAAAGGTGACAGTAGAAATAGATTAGTTGCTATTTGGTGTGTGTATATATATTTTTTTTTATTCTTTTTTTTTCATATATACAAAAAAAATTATATTTTTACTTTTCATTTTTTAAAAACACCTTGAATTTCAGGGTGGGCGTGGGGCTCCGATGTCTCCAAGACAATGGTAGGGGAAACACTGCTGTTGGTATGGTTGTTAAATGGGGCAATCTGTCTCATTGTCTTATTCAGGTTCTCTTCCTTTCCTTTGCCTGACTTCATTGTTTGGATATTTTAAGAAGCAATTGTGTTAACTAAGGCTTCAAAATCTTTTTGTCATCGCTCATTGTTTCCAAAGAGAAAGTTGGACACCTTTTATACCTGACCTCACATACACGCCTTGCTCAGGTGTAAAATGGGTTATAGGCACAATGAAACGTGTACACTTCCTCAGTGTGTGTCTGCAAATGTACAGTTGGTAGAAGCTCAGCTATTGTCCAGGTCTTTGTAAATGTAATTGCAGCCAGATGTACCGTGTGATTAATTACATGGATTCCTTTCAAAGGCGACAGCGCTGTACATTATTGTAATTATCCAGCTTCTCGCCCTATAAGAAAGTCTGCTAACCATTACTCTAAAGCAAAGACAGCTGAAATAGCTAACTTTCTCATTTCTTACGCTTTGGGTCAGGATACAAAATGGGTCACATGTTGAACTATATTGAGAAAAACTGCTAGCAATGTTTGTGTTATGGTTACTTAGGAGACCTGCTGTCCTAACTTGGAAAATTAATTGTAATACTGAAAGGTTAGAGACATGGTTGGCTATATTGTAGTAATCTATCTAGATAACATGCAAGAGAACAAATGACACATTTCATGATATGCTCAGGACATGCTCAGACTTTCTTAATGTACACTGTTGCCCATAAAGTTGGATTAACATGTGTTTTACCATACTGTGAATAGGAATACAAAGAGGAATGTGTCTGTAAAAACAAAGTTATTCCAACTTTATGGGCAACAGTGTACTTTAAAAAGACAAATGGAATGTTTGAGAAGTTGGTGAGATGAATAACAGTTCATGTCATGCAATATAACAACCAGTTCCTCCTGTCACTTTCTGAATAAACCTTTTAACTTCTCCTTTTATAAAAGTTCCTTTGTTAAAAACTTTAAATCAGCCCCTGCGGTTATCTTAGTTTAATAGTTGGCTCCGGAAGAAGCTTGTTACACACTGTGTGAATTAGTCTCATGAAGTGAGGCCTCATTGTTAATATTATACTTATATTTTCTAAGAATGAGGCTCATTATGAAGTCATTCAATTCTGCTTTTGTCTCAATTGACAGCTCATTATCTGAACTGTCTTCACTCCCACCTCCTAATCTCCTCTCTCCCCCTCCCAGCCTGCAAACCTCTGTGTTCATAGCAGCAGAGGTGGAAAGTAACTAAGTACATTTACTTTACTTATTCAAGTGCTCTACTTAAGTATCATTTCGAGGTACTTGTACTTTACTTGAGCATTTCCATGTTTCTGTATACTTCTACTCCACCACATTTAAAAGGGAAACAATATCATTTTACTCCACTACATCCATTTAACAGCTTTAGCTACTTTGAATAAAAATACATCTCTATTGCAAACTAGTGGACTAAATCTTTGAATCGCAAAGTGTCAGATTATTTAAATATTTAACAAAAAGTGACTCAGGACTGTGTTTGTCTACAACAGTAACATGCTACTGGATGCAGCAATATTATCCAGAAATGTCACATATAGTATATATGGCCCAGTAAGTACAATTATATACACAGATGATGGCCATTTTGATCCCCTATGATTGCTTTTGATAATACTTTTGCACTTTTACTTAAGTCACATTTTGAATGCAGGATTTTTACTTGTAATGAAGTGCTCTGACTAATGGCACTATTGCTGAAGTAGAGCATCTGAGCACTTCTTCCAGCTGTGTGTAGCAGCATCAACCCTCACGTCCAACACGCATGTGAGAGTTGTTCTTCATGAAGACAGTGTGTGTTTGTGGTTGATGTTAGCGTGACTCAGTCCTTGTGACATCTCTCTCTCTGCGAGGCATTACTGAGACAGAGAGGCACCTCTACAGTAACCCTACACTGTGTGTGTGTGTGTGTGTGTGTGTGTGTGTGTGTGTGTGTGTGTGTGTGTGTGTGTGTGTGTGTGTGTGTGTGTGTGTGTGTGTGTGTGTGTGTGTGTGTGTTGTTCTCAGTTATTGCATCATTGTGTCATATAATATATGACACAATGATGCAATAACTGAGAACAACACACACACACACACACACACACACACACACACACACACACACACACACACACACACACACACACANTGGTTACACAGCAGTTTGTCTTTGATAGGCTCAACAGAGAGGTGAGAACAACACACACACACACACACACACACACACACACACACACACACACACACACACACACACACACACACACACACACACACACACACACACACACACACACACACACACACACACACACACACACACACACACACACACACACACACACACTAGTACTACTACTACTATATAGTATACTAGTACGTACGTAGTAGTAGTAGTAGTAGTATA
>NW_011369947.1:2832434-2852088 GCF_000735185.1 Notothenia coriiceps
CTCGTAGGGAGCGGCTCGCGGTAGGCTTCTCTCCTTGGTCAGTGCAAGGCCCGAAACAGGCGAGCTACGTCTTGTGGCTAGCGAAGTTTATGGCCCCAAAATCTTCTGGTCTGGCGAGGCCATCAGAGCCGCTTGAAAAAATTGGCATCAAAGTTGGCGTGAGCTGTCTCAAAATGCCTTCTCAAGTTGTACCCTTTACACACCGATAAACACTCATTGCAGATTAAACACACGGGCCTCCCACTGACATTTACACACAAGTACTTCTCTTTCCACTCGCTGTTGAATTGCCGGTTTTCGGTGTCAACCTTTCGTTTTTTTAACGTAGAAAGAGACATTTTGATATCCAACTATGCTGACCAGGTTTGATTAATCGTACCATTGGCGCGAAACCGTCGAAGGTGCGCGAGCTTGTAGTGAAGGGCAGCGCGAGCCGCGAGGACGCGCGCAGAGACGCAATAAATGACAGGAGTTGCTAGTAAGTGGGTTCGAAACCCGAGCCCGCCAAAGTTTTCAGGCAATGTCTTCCCCTCTATCTCTCAATGTAACACCCTCTCAGGAATAAAGGCACTCTGGCAAAAAAAAAAAATTTTTTTAATTAAACTTTTATTTTTTATTTTTTAACATTATACTCAAAGGGCCAGTAAATATCACCCGGGGGCCGGATTTGGCCCGCGGGCCGCCAATTGAATAGCCCTGGTGTACGTATAGGATCCCCTAAGCTCTTTTATTTGTCATTGTTACTCACTTAAATGTCTTGATAGGGAAAAAGATGTAAAGGTCTGAGCTGCAGACATTGTGCCGTGGATTATATCTATTGACATAGTCTGTTTATTTAAGATGTGTTAATAAGAAGGCAGAAGGACGTATGCTATATTAAGACTGCAACCTTGTACACGCAAACATACTTGGACACTTTTGCGCTTAAAAGTCTAAAGTTAATTTATTATAGTTTAGAACTTGGGTACACAAATGCTTAATTCACACTTGACACATTGCCTTCTCTATTAAAAGGGTCACATTCTTCAAAATTCAGAGCCTTCGCAGTACCTACCTTCAAGGCAGCCCTGATAAACGACCGCCTTTTCTTTTTTATGTCTCGTGTTTCAAATGAATCTTCATTACACTTCAAAGAGCATTTTACAGCCTATTGTATCAAACAAGGAAAAAATAGATGCTACTTTTTTACACATTTTACAGGCATTTTGTAAGCTATGACTATCAAATAATTCAGTGCATTTTCTACCTAATTGTAATGGATAAAACATTTATTTTACAGCACTATCCTGTACTTCAAATGTTCCTTTTTCTCTACAAACACATTCTGTCCTATCCAGACAATCCAAATGTATTTAGGATTTCTCCTGATAATCTTCCTGGAATACTAATGTAATAATAAAGCTGAAGTAAATAACATAAAAATACCTTTTAATCTGACTGTAAATCTCTGAATCCTTGTTTATTTCATGTGACTTCATTAGATCTTTGTTTCCTGTTTGTGCCACAAAGGAGGCCATTGTTGGTTGCTAATCATTTTCATCAAAACCACAATCAATGAATAGAGCTTTATTATAGTCCCAGATATTGGAACAGGTCCGCTCAGCTGATTCGGGATTTGTGCATTATTGGTTTAGAGAAGATGTTTTGCAAGTTGAAGGTCACAGGTTCACAGAAATGTTCACAGAAAGAGCTCTGGAAGTCTGGCAAGACATCTCTTTTCACTTCCAAATGTGGGGTCATTCCTGGCATGATGTGATTCGCTGTGCATGGCGTGCTGTTCTGCTCAGGATGAACACTTTTGAGGGGAAGAGCTTTACAGCACCAGGTCCTCTCATCATCATCAGATTTCTTGTCATTATCCTTAGATCAAGACCACGCCATCAAGTGGCTGAAATGACGGGTGTGGTAAAGAGAGGCTGTCTCTGAAATGCATTCTGATTGTATTCTTCAGAGATCCCATTTAACCGAAACAGGCGAGAAGAAATACAGTGAGTGGAAAAAGAAATAGCAAGATGAGGAGAAGAGGTGTGTGTGTGTGTGTGTGTGTGTGTGTGTGTGTGTGTGTGTGTGTGTGTGTGTGTGTTGTTCTCAGTTATTGCATCATTGTGTCATATAATCTAACCCTCCTTCTCTGCCTTCCTTCTCCCCTCTGTGTCCATATAAATCTGCTCTCCGGGGGTCTGTATGGTTGGCTTGTCTTATGCTTTCAAGGAAACTGTTGTTATTGAAACCATCCATTTACGCCTGCACATTCTCGCACAGTTTCCTCAACAACATTCTTCTAATTGTCACTGTTAAAATATGTTGTTTATCACTCACTTTGTTTGTATGATGAGATATCGGGCACTGTAAGGAACATTTCTGCATTGTGTGTCGTCCCCACAGGAAAGACTTCAGAGGACAAATATGCCCATTTCCTCTTCTTGTAACCTCACTTCCTTCCTCACTTCTGCTCTCACCCCTCCTCTTTGCAGTCTTCGCCTGTTTGGTTGGTCACGATGTGCACAGTGTCTGCATCTGTATTACTTATATATTCAATCTTTATTATGTCCTCTTAAACAGATTTTTTCTAATGAATTTGTGAGGTTGTGTGTGGGAGTACACCCAAGTGTAGCATCACGTCACAGATGTTAACATTTTTTTGGACATTCCTCAGTTAAAATGTGTCTGCTTCAAATCAGTGAAGTGTAGATCAAAAGTATGAGGGAAGACTAGGCTAATGTCTGTGTAGCAGTGTGTGCCTTGGCAGTAATCGACTCACATCTGGAACAAATTAACCCCAAAACCTGCATGTAACAAAACCACAGTCAATCATCACATAGACCCACAGAGAGACACACACCATCACACACACACGTGTTCATTGGGCTGCTCCTGGAGCCGTCCAGTGGTCGGTCACGGCTATATGGGTAGCATGTATCTGCTTAACCTCTCTGATGAGGGCGTCAGAGCAGGAGCCTCAATCAGTTCCTCTCCCTCGTATCGTCTAACCAGAGGAAATCTAGGCCACTGAGGGGAGGAAAGGGCAGGGAGACATACTGTAGAGGGAAGCGCTGGGGGGGCGCTGTGATATGGAGGGGCAAAGGAGTGTGGACTTATACGTTTGATGTTTTAGCTTGTTTGTTCTGTAATCTACCATACTTCTACCAGTCCATAGCCGCCTCATTTCCAGCTCTCTTCTGTCTCGTTCCCTCTCACCTCGTTCCCTCTCACCTCTTTCCACTTTCCTTTTCTCTTGACATCAGCTAATCCCTCTTTTATGCATATTGTGAGGATGGGACTACCATTAAAAGTATTTTTTAGGCTGACCAACTATAAATGTTCATTGCTTTAAATATTCAACACAAGGTTTTTACTAGAATATCTTTAGTGTCCTCTCTGTCTTTGGCCTAAAATCTGTTTTCTGTCACGGAATAATAATAAAAAAGTAGATCCCTGGTAAACTGGCCCATACCGTGTACATTTGAATCATGTTCCAATGACCATCTTTCAAAATGAAGGGGAAAAAAGGTGATAGTCCTTTTAGTAACAAAGCAGACAAATACAAGATCAGTGGTCTTAAATATAAGATATATATATATAATATAAGAAATAAAGCTGTGAGCAGGAATATGCTTTATGTCACCAGTGCATGTCTCTCGATACTTTAAGTTCATTTTTCTGATACAACAGCTGATTTACCTACAGTAAGTGAGATTTTGAATGCAGGACTTTCACTTGTTATGGAGATAGTGTAAATACTTCTTCCACTTCTTCTTCTGCATTTCATAATGAATACTGTCATTGTTCAAACTGGTATGTTGCTCAGTCTGAGATTGATATCGGTCATGGATTTGAAATGGATTTATTTGAGTTTTCTAGGCCAATACTCATATAGGACTGAGAATATGGGACCAATTCATTGTTAATATCCATTTAAAAAGTATATAATACATGTCTTTTTGAAAACAACACCAAAACAAAAAAGTTGGAACAAGTATGCCTGTCACCTGAGCAATTAGCACCTTGACTTCTATCAGCTCTTTTAACTTCTCCATGCACATCAATAATGAAGGAATCATATCACACAAAAGGTGAGTGAACATGACACTGGTGAATAATCACTTAGGAAGCTTTTTCCACCACACTTAGCTGACACCAGCGGATCACTACAGTCAAGCATCCATATTGTTTTCCAGTAATATACTAGAGACACAGAGTGCTGCTTCTTGATTGGATGGCAATCGCCGTTGGTTCTCTTTAAAAGAGAAACCTGAGAAGTGCTAAAGTTCAGCCTGGGCGTTCATAGTGATTTAATGGAGTGTAAAGGGATAGTCCTCCAAAGATGATGTAATATGTGTATCTGGGACAGCCCTCTCTAACCCTGTGTTAGATCATCAGTTACTGCAGCAGTCAGGACCTCGCCATACGGCCTCACTTACACCCTGTGGAATCATGGGAGACGTGCACATAAGCCCTCCTAATCACACAGAAACAAACACTACAAGCAATACGCACATGTGGATTTCTAGTGTTTCTTGGAAATGAACTTGGTAGCATCTGTTGGTATTTTAGCAGGCTTTAGTAGGGATTGTGTCCATGATCCTCCCATAGTGTACGTCAGGGCTATTCAATTAGTTTGGAATGGGGGCCGGTTGATGAAAATGATCCAAAGCAAGGGGCCGGGAAAAAAATGGCTTGAAATATGAGCAATCATATTAAGAGCTTCAGATACAGTAAATACTACAGCAGGTCACCCTTGAAAAAGAGTTCAATGATCTCAATGGGAATTACCTGCATAAATAAAGGTATGAAATGAAATGACTACAACAGCATAGTGGAGTGCATATATTTTGTTTAATTAAATCAAACATAGCCCCAAGGCCTTTATAAATGGCAAGTTCAGAACTCAGTACATGTGAAGCTAATATAACCATCAACATCATTAGATTTAGATTAAATGATCGAATAATTCACACAAAATAGCAATTTAGGGCCATACACAAACAACAGTGCATATTATGGTATAATAACAATAAAGACAAGTGAGCCATACCACATCAATTGCTTAATTAAAAGCAAAAACAATTATCAAAAGACTTGTATTAATTACCAAACCACAACACACAGCCTTTTAAAACTCAAACCTTTTTTGATAAAAAAGGTTTGAGTTTTAAAAGGCTGTGTGTTGTGGTTTGGTAATTAATACAAGTCTTTTGATAATTGTTTTTGCTTTTAATTAAGCAATTGATGTNGGGGGGGGAGACGGCTCTCAGCTGCCTGCCTGCCTGCCTGTGCGTGCGTGCGTGCGTGCGTGCGTGCGTGCGTGCGTGTGTGTGATGACCTCAGCAGCACTTAAAGCAGCCTGTGATTGCATCCGTTGTCCTCTGTCTGTGTTTGGGTGTCTGTCTGGTTTTTTCCCCACAGTGCTTTCAGCTCTATCTCTCATCTGTGTTTATTTAGCAGAAATGAAATGCTACCAAACAAAAATAAGATATAAGAATGATAAAAATGAGTGTGCATTATAATCAGATGTGTTGAGAGAAAATAAGCCAGTGAGACTTATCGACACAAAAACATAGTCAAATGACAGGATCTCTTGCAGCTCAAGCCTGACATTTAATACAGTCAGTAAACAAGTACGGGTGGGGTGGGGGGGTGTTAGAGACTAAACGAAAAACAAGGATGTTAGATGCATCATGTGGATGCATTAAGTCTCTCCACAGTGCAACACCATTCACATCTAACGAGATCAAAGAAGTAGAGCAGATGCAGACTTACACTAGTGACCCGTCTGTAGATCTGGGCCGCGTTCTGACACTCAGAGTAGGGGTACTCTGATGTAGCCATCTCCAGCATACACATCCCAAAGGCGTAGACATCTACCGACTCATCATACTTCTCCTCATACATCTCTGGAGCCATAAACTCTGGGGTTCCTACGGAAAGGAGAGAGAGGAAAAACAAAACTGTTACATCAAAGCTAAAAAACGAATTGTCTCAGTCAGATAATGTAGGAAGAACATCCTCAAATATTTAAATCATTTATGCATACTAAAAGCTAGGGGATTTTTTCCCTTCACAATCAGAGATATGTCAATAATAGCAAACAAATTGGTTTTCATCAATTTCTTTAAACAAAACTGTGCCCCATAATACAGAAGCATAAACACAGTGGAAACCAGGAAAAGAGCATGTATGCGCAAACATTTGATCAACATGAGAAATCTGGTTCAATCTGGATTAAAACAATTCTTTAAAAACTCTAGGATTTAAAAAGCCAGAGCCCTAGATCAAAAGCCTGATGTGATAAAACCCATTACTTTAAGATGTAATAACCAAGGAATACAAAAATGTGGTTTCAATGTGGACATTTCTTTTCATAAGGGTGTGTATTAAATCTACAGTTTGTTATAGACTCATTATAGCAGTGGTTCTCAAACTTTGCTGTGAAAGTCCACCGCCGTTGCGAGTCTCCGGCTGTAAACAGTCCACTACCGCCCGCGAGGACCCAGGTTCGATTGCGGCCTGAGGTCCAAAAAGTTTATTAAAAAAAAATAAAAAATCTCCCGTTCATCGCGTCAATTCGCAACCCACCTATCACATCTCTGTGCCCCACCAGTGACACTTTGAGAAACGCTGCATTATAGGGACTAAGGTTAACTTCAATCATACAGTATGTATGCCATATACAATGACACAGCCAACATTATCCAACAACTAAAAAGCCAAAAATGTCCTTTATGATGCATAAGGGTTATGCATAAAAAGTCCCTAAATACAGCTGGAGATTTAAAATTACAAACTCACTTACTGGTCAAACATAGTAGCCGTGTTGCATTGTTACACCTTTATACATTTGAGTGTGTGTGTGTGTGTGAGTGTGAGTGTGAGTGTGAGTGTGAGTGTGAGTGTGAGTGTGAGTGTGTGTGTGTGTGTGTGTGTGTGTGTGTGTGTGTGTGTGTGTGTGTGTGTGTGCATGGCTACAACTGTCCAAATACCTGAGGTCTGCCTAATTACTCCAAAGCAGCTGTGAGCTTTACAAAGCATATCATTCTCACCTCAGCTTCATGAGAGTATGCACAATATGCGCAAATCTGTACGAACACCAAAATATCTGCGGTTAGCTACACAACTGGAAGGCTTCCAAGTTAACACGGAGCAGAGCTGTCACTTTTTACTCAACTTCATTTAAGGTATGATATGCCGGGTGTGTTTGTGGTGTATTTTTTAAGTGTGTGTGTGTACGCAGCTTTCACATCCCCAAACCGCATAATCCGACCTTCACAGCAGACTGAGTGGTGTGTATTTCAGATTTCAAATACCTGCGGTCTGCTTTTACAGCCAGACATTTTAGAAGCAGTAAAATTAATCTGCATAAGGCGTGTGCACAATGTGTCTGTGTTCATTATGCTTCGAAGAGACAGCATGTGTGGATGTGAAAATCCATAAATAATGTCAGCTGTTTCACTTTCCGCATCTCAAACATTTCATTCAGATATACAGCTTCATGTCTGAGTACAGATTGTAGTGTGTGGGATCATAGAGAAAAGGGAGGTGTGTTTTCAGTGGCTGTGAGTATGTTTTTTCATACCTATGACACTCTTGGCGAAGGAGGCCCTCTTCAGCGTGGCTAAGCCCAGGTCCCCAATCTTCACGGAGCCTGTGGGCCCTGTGATAAAGATATTGTCACACTTCAGGTCCCTGTGGATGATGGGCGGGGCTCTGGTGTGCAGGAAGTGAAGGCCTTTGAGGATCTGTCGGCACCAAGAACGCAGGACCTTGATTTTCATCACCTTGAAGCGCTTCAGGTAGCTGCAGGACAAAGGAACATCACACATAAATACATGTCGCTCAACCGCAGATTAAGTGTACAAAAATACACAAAGCGCTGCCGATTCAAAGCCACCACATATTCAAAAGCTGTGTATCCTGTTCAAGTGGCCTTTGTTCTTCACAGCAACTGCCACTTTTCTATTTTAAAGGACACTGTAAAAAGACACTAGCTTAAAAACACACGTGTCCTTCTATGCATTTCATTTTTTATTCGTAACATCATATTATTGAGTTTTAGAGACACTCTAAATATTCAACGGGAATATCCTTTTTGCAAGACCCTGAAAACCATCAATGCATGATTGCATTATTTCAAATCAAAGCTTTGAGAGGCAGACAATAGTCAGATAAGATGCAGCAACAAAACCCGGATAATGAGTCAATTCAAGATCAAAGCTTACAACCAAAGAGGATTACTGTAAAACAATTCCAGCTTAAAAGATAAAGACTCACACAGACATACATGTGGGCATAAACACTGACACACACACACACACACAAAATAGACAGGATCTCACTGACACACATTCTGGCATCTGCAGGGTAAGACACTGATATCATGATGACATACTAAGGCAAACAGATTTTGCCTTATTTTACATTTAGTTAACAGATATCTGTTTCAATTTGGATACAAACAAGACAATGAGAGACAGCCATTTGTTTATTTATTTGACTATTTAAAAAGGAGAATTCTATTGAAGCAGCCATTTAAACATTTAGTAAATGTTGCATTCATATACAGTAAAGGAAAAAATCCCATTACAAAATAATGTAAATGTCCCACTCCAAGCAACTTGTAATGAAACGATAACAGCCATGGTAATGAACGTCATTAGAGCCTTTTGAATGTGCTTTCTAAGTGGGAGCTGCCCATTATCCTGACCCCCATGGGTGGAAGGCAGGGAGGCTTCACAGAGCTGACACAGATCCACAGCAGTGGGGGATCACATTGTTTGTACGTTCCGACATGTGGGGAAAACCCTCCTGATTTGATGAAAAGACTTCAGTCAATCTTTGAGAACTCTTTCACAATTCATATGACTACATTTGAACCTGAAACTGTTCCCAATTTTCTCCAGTCAGGTGGAGACTTGTTTGTGTTTCTCTGTCAAATAAAAAAGCTCATCCTTGATGTATTCACTGCGTTTAATTCAATGTCCTTGCTGCTAAATGCACAGAATTCCTGAGTAAAATGCTCAGGAACTCTGCAAAACAGTTTTGACTGGCAGTGAGCTAAGATCCAGACTGCAGGTAAAAGCTCAGGTGGACTCTGTGTCATAATCAGAGCAGATTCAAATGTATTAATTATAGGTGGCATTTAAATTAGAATTTAAATAAGCAATTACTTGTCTGTGTCTAAACTCCATTGAGGGAATATTACCAACGCTAATGGCATGACTAACCCTGTAAAACAATGACAGCATGATGGGGTCTAATAACCAGACTCCTCACCTTTCTCGAACTTTGTATTTGTTCAGTTTAAACCATTATTGAATGAGTCTCTCCCGCATTATATAGACTCTATATAATGCAGGAGAGACTCATTCAATAATATTATAGAGGCAGTTACATGAGAATAAGGCCGGCAACAGACAGGGTGTCCTCTCTTCTGTTCTGGGCCTCTGATGAACTGTAGCTACACAGTGGTTATTGGCTATACTACAGTACATACTGACACCAGTTGCTGTTCACTGTGGACAACATTAACTTGAAAACAATCAGTCAGCCCATTCCTCCTACAGTGGAGTAGAACCACATTAGGGCTGAACGAATGATGTTTTTCCTATCAATTAAG
The DNA here is from genome assembly GCF_000735185.1 of Notothenia coriiceps. Lineage (NCBI taxonomy): Eukaryota > Metazoa > Chordata > Actinopteri > Perciformes > Nototheniidae > Notothenia > Notothenia coriiceps. The sequence continues at coordinate 2,842,048 of NW_011369947.1, forward strand.
CATTAAGAGTATTTTCTCCAGAAAGCAACATTGTTTGGTCTAGAAATTCTCCAGAAACTATTGAAAAGGGCCCATCACAATTTCCCAGAGCTTCATGTCTTTGAGAGTTAAAACTGCTTATCTTTTCTAAACAATGGAAAAGACATTTCCTTTATTACAGCGTGAGATAAAGGAGAAGCACATGTTGACAAAATGTCAGTCTGGACTGGAGTTTTGTCTCTTTTATATTCTTTTACTATTTATCTTTAGAAGTTGGACGGAGGAATTGATAAGACAGAAATAGCTTGGTGGATTCCCATATGCTCAAAGGGACTGTTCCTTTGGGGCATGGAACACATTTCAGGCTGAAGACAATATTTTGTGGATTTCCTTACGGCTCCTACACACGGCGGTGTGCGTTGTCGCTTGCCGGCGGGGGGGGCTGAAACTCGACCAACAACCAATCACATGAATCTCCCGCCCCAGACACACAAGCACGCGGTTTGATTGGCTAGAGCTTGTACTGGCATATGATTCGATTGGCTGACGCCTCCGTTGAGTCGGCAAAAGTAGAACATTGCTCTACTTTTGCAGCGAGCACCGCGAGAGAAGCTACGCTTTGCTCCCACAATGCAGTTCGGTGAATCGTGACGTCACCCCATTCAAAGTGAATTGGCAGAAGCGTTGAAGCGGCAACGCACGCCGCCGTGTGTAGGGAACGTTAGGACCAGAGCTAAAAATGCACAGCTGCATGACTTCAGTTTTTATGATACACATTTCAAACTTCTTCCTCAACCGCCTCCCATAAATCTTATAAGAAGCAGTGCTCTTTTGTCCGCCCCCTAACCTTCCTTTCCTTTACCTAGCTGGCCTCCTCTCCCTCGCCTGTCTCCTCGGCTTTGTTTCTCTCCCTTTCTGAAGTCAGAGCGGTGCTGACAGACAAGTTCAACTCTGTGGCATGTGAGGCTTGAATGACACTGTACAAAGCATGGCTCGCACTCAACCACTCAGCCATGCTCTCTTTTCAACAACCATACCAAAAACCAGATACAGTTGAAGAAATATGTGCATCAACAGTACATGTATGTATACAGTATTTGAACAGTGCACATACATGTTTGAACAGATACTGTAAGCCTTCAAACACAAACACACACCCATGGACACACACAGATAAGGGGCCTGTAACTGACGCTGGTCAGTGTCTCCATCCTGACCGACACCCTCCCTTCCTATCAGTCCTCCCTCTCACCGTCTCACTCTTTTCCAGCACACAGCAGCGCCTCTCCTTTCTGAGGCTGCCTCTGGAGGACAGCCAGACCTTGTGCAGCCGGATCCTGTGCATATATGTACATGCATTCGCCACATTTACAGTGAGGGACTGTTTAAAGGACACTTTCCCAAGAGATGCCTGTTAGCTACTTTTCAAATGTAAATATGTTCTGGTTTCCTTCCCTAAATGGATATGTTTTGTGTAATTGAAATGTGTTTCTGTGAACTTTCTTTTGTAGCTTTCTCAAACATGCTGGATCAGATGCAGCATGGCCAACATCTGAACATTGTAATACCTATATAAAACTTCCAGTGGAGGGTGCTGCTGTGCTGCTGGATTAATGCTCTGTCTAACTGTGGTCACAGGTGTTTCATTAGTTTGTCCCTCTGCCTTGGACCTAAAACCAGCATATATAGTTATTCATTTGACCTTTGACTTAGTATCTGTCATCTGTTCCACCTCTTCAGCTGACTGTCTCAGTGTCAGCTCCTCAAATTGTTCACTTTCTTCTTCCTCTTTCTGTGACTCTGCATAAAACTAGTCTGTACCCACCGCCCCCCCCCCACATGCCTGGCTTGGTCTCTCCCTCTGTCTGGAATGACAGGAATCTGCAGCAGAAGCAGCAGCTGGCAGGTGGGCCCATGTCCCACCATGCATTGCGTGGGGCACGGCGTGCGCCACACACCCTGCATTTAGCCTTTTATTGTGTGAGGAGCTCAACAATCACATTGTCATTCATGGACACACATCTATTCTGTACAGGGGAGTGGCATGCAGTCATGGCATGGACAATGACACAGATGCATTGATTCACTACAGAGCATTTTGGGGAGGGGAGACACTGACAGACCCCCCTAATATCAGCATTCAAACCAGAGATTTACAGCTCACCACACACAGAAAAAGGGTTCTCCTCATACTTCTGGAGATTCTCATCTTATTTTGTGCATTTGGTGATGAAACACCTTACTTGGGAGCTGGATAGATATTGATTTATTACAGTGCATATGTGCAATGCCATTTCACTCTATAAAATGTAATCTGTACATAGAGAGACATTAAATCAACCCCATACAGACACAGGCACATACTGTACATGTAATAAGTCAGTAACAGGAGCTGACCCACTAACAGGTGCACTGCCGGGATGTGATGTGCTGAGATGAAAATGAAGAGGAAAAGATGCATATTAGGTTGACAGGAGAGAGGAAAATCCAGGTGTTGACGTTAGTGGGACATTTCAACAAAAAACTGGCGGTGAGTCATCCTCCATAATGACGGTGCTCTTTAGAAGCAGGGGAGAGGAGGTTGGTAGGAGTGTTTGTGCAGATTCCCTGTGAAAAGTGCTTCACATGATAACGCATGACGTATAGTCTTTGTATTACATTTAGACAGCTTTTCTGTTGTACCAACTGAAAACATATTTGATCTACCTTTCCAAATTACACAGCAATAGTGAATAAACAGAGGCAGCTACAGAAAAGACCCTTTTACCTCTCATGTACTCACGTTTTAAGTGTGCCAGATGTCATGAGCTCTGTGACCAGAACAATACATTTCTTTCCTTTGCATGGGCCCTCCCAGGAGTCATAGAAGCGGACAATGTTAGGATGCTGGAGACCCTTCAACATCCCGGCCTCCTCTTTGAAGCGCTGACGCTCCGACTTGGATAGTTTGCGATCCTGCACACAGGAAAGAAGAGGAAAATGAGTCATAAATAAATAAAAATACTAAGGAAACATTATCAGGAATCTAGAGGGCATTTAACTGAACAAAACGTGTATGTATAGAACAACTCTATCATAGAGAGAGCGATGGCAATCAAGTTAAGAGAGTAGAGGGTTTAAGGGGCGGAGAGTCAAGCTAATCAACAAAAGGAACAGCATTGGATAATAACAACTTATTTTACTCTGACGCAACATTGCTAGAATGCAGATGCACTTTCAGATGCCATATAGTAATAACATGCTGCACCATGTAGGATGTGGATAGGGATAAAACAGTAGACTGCCCTGTTATCTCAACTCAAAGAAGCCACGGAAATCTGTCAGAGTGAGACTTCATTTTTGATCGATTCCTTTTAGTCGTGAAGTACATGCTTGATTTTTCTGAGATGTACTTTGTGACAAATGGTTTGAAACAATTTTTATAGATCGATGATTTGACTTGCAGGAGGGAATACATGGGAATGAATGTGTTGATGTCTTCTTTCTTATCTCCCATATCTGATATGACTATGACTTGTAACTCCACTGTTCTCATAGGGAGTTTGTAGACATGGATGTTTTTCCTCCCGTACAAATGTTTGAAATCATTCCTTATTAATAATATATGGCTGCACTAAATTTAATTTCTGTGGTTTCATTTGAATGTTCTGACTGTGACCTGTTCGCTATAATTATATCCAATGGAAAACATGTAAGTGTCCGTGCTCATAATGCTACACTTAGACAATTAAAGAAATGACAGAACCGAAATATATTACAATTTGAGATGATGGCACCAGAAACATGTATTATTAATGACTGACACCTTGAGGGCGATTTCCTCCCAGATCGCACCATCCCACCAAGAAGCACTCTCCTAAAAAAAAGCACTTCCAATCCACAGCTGTCCTGTGTGTCCTTCGTACTTTGTTTTGTTTGGATCTGGCCGATAACATTGGCACCACGCTTTAACTGAGTCTTTATTAGAAGCGGTCCTAGTCATTCAGCGTGACCCAAACAAGCGGAAGTTACTGTCAACATTCTTCCACCCCGCGGACGTCAAGCTTCTTAGAAATGTCCCGCTCACACACTCTTTAATGGGCATTCCAGCTCTACCACTGACACCTCAATAAACAAATATGCAAAGGGAAGTGTGGGCGTGTCGGAACCTTTAAAGAAGTGTGAGTATGTTTGCATTTATACATCAACATGTGTGTTAAGGTGTTATTCGTCTCAAGGAGAAAACTAAAAAGCCACTATCTATTACTTTGTTGTGGACATTTTGTTTGGCACAAGTATTAGGTATTCGGCTTGTTTGTCAGCTTTAGAGGGTAAGCTTAGTTGCCTTGTCTGACTGTTTTTGCAAATTGATGTTTCTTTTTCTTCTTCAGCTCTGTGTCTAACCACAGGTGACACATTTAGTTCATCAATGCACCAAGAATAAAACATAGTTGCCTGAAAACGACAAAATAAGGTCTAAAAACCACAAAAAAGATTAACGACAAAAACCACAAAAAAGATTTACAACAAAATATGGTCTCAACTTCCCATGTGACTCTAAGTTCTTAAATGATCCATGCAGAATATCATAAAGTCCTCAGAATAACCTGTAGTTACAGTAAGTTGTGTGAAAAGAAACAGAGTAAAAAAAAAAGGGATGCTCCAATTACAACAAAGAGATATTTGAGCGTTGGAAAGAAACGATGACACAAATCCAGAACGTTTAATTATGTCTGTGACCCTATTAGAGGATGAAATGACAGGAACGTGAACAGACAGATTGGTTTGGAGGCAAACACAGAAAGAGCAGCAGGAGTGACACAAAGGCTGTTTGTTGGATCAAAGATACAAAAAACTGAGTAAAGCACAGTGGGAGTTTTATTTTGCATTTTTAGAAGCAACTGTATTTTCAAAGGGATGCAAGATCAGACGTTGGAGGTTAGACACCTACAACATGTCAGGATTATCACCATGACGACCAGTTTTAAAAAGAAGGGCACATTGTCTAAAATTAAACAATTGTAGTTTTTGCTTCAATAAATCCAAAATATTCAAACAGCTTTCATACAGTATATATATATATATATATATATGTTGACTTTTGAGTGCTAGATTTTAATATGTAACAAAAACACATGTTTTTAAAGCTACAGTAACACCAAATCCCAAAATGTTGAGGTAAAGTGGTACTTTATCTCCGACCAAACAACGCTGAGGATTCTGCCAGGTCACAGTGTGCAAGTCTTATTTCATGTTATAAAGCTATTAGGAAAACCTTGTGAGCTGCTTCACAGATTAGGACAATTCTCTGAGGAGATGATCTCATATTGTCACATTGTATAACCCGGGCCTCATCTATATCATATGACTTACACACACTTTACACAAAGGGCGGGAGAGAGAAAGTCTGAAAGCTTCATTGTGGTTTTAAGTGCATTAATGTGTGTACAATCTGTGTGTGTGTGTGTGTGTGTGTGTGTGTGTGTGTGTGTGTGTGTGTGTGGTACGTAAAAGCTTATCCTTTCATCCTGTAGCAGCTACTTCACTGATGATATCCCATTAGTAACTGACACACAGAAACATTCATATGCTTACCAAGCCATACTCTAGGCTTTGGCAGTATCCAGGGAAATTAGGAAAGAAAAGTATGATTTTAACATCAAATAAACAGATGCTCTTCTTTCAATCCAACTGATGATGCTGGGTTTCCGCCCATTTATCACAAGCCTACAGAGCCAAAGCTTCAGGGATGTTTACACAAGTAGTGCACTCCTTTAAGGTACTCTTAAAAAAGTTGTGTGCAGAATATAAGCATGTACGCGCTTGAGAGAGGTGGCATGCACATGATGCTGAATGTAAAGTTAACATTTACTTATAGCTGTATGTTTTTTTTAAGGTTACCCCTTTCCTGTAGTGTGTTTTTTAGGTTTGTGTGCATGCAAATGGTCTGCAAAGGCTAAAATCCCTGTGTTCCCTACAGAGGGAGTTTCTCTCCCACACACAAAATGCACCCAAGGCTAACTTACAGTAATATGGACTTACTGTTAAAGTGGACCTGCTATTCTCAATCTAGTGACAAGCCACCCAGTTTAATGTAGTTCAGGGTTTTTTATAACTTTTCCTTTTGCCCTAAAAAAGCATTATAATTATGAAACACAATCATACATCTTCTACGCCGGTGTGATGACTGGAGAGTATGCGAAAAAAGATACAGCCCAAACCCAGTACTCCCATTGTCTGAATCCCACTGTATTATGATCACATGACCCTGCCGGTGGTCACATGACAATAGCTTTTGGTCACCTGACTAACTGGAAGCAGACATTCCATTTCCAAGCAGCACTTAGTGATATGGGTGGTCAGGGTCTTTCTGTTAGACACCTCCCTCAGGGCAATCGAAGAAGACTTCTCCCTCTCTCTCTCTTACTGAGTGTGAGTGTGTGTGAGTGTGTCTTTATAGATGTGAGCAGAGAAAGCAGACAGCAAGTCTAAGGGGGCTGCCTAATCCATTATTCCTTTTTCATTATACTATAAATGGCTACACAACTCGAACATACAGTAGAGGCTTTGTAGACATAGTAAATGCGTATGTTAAAGAAATATATATAAATAAACTAAATTATTGTTGGCATATTGGTAAGGATTTAATTTGATCCATGGCTCATGAGTATTTCTGCTGACACTTGACAGTGGTTATTTTTCTTTCTCTCTATCCCTGCTTTTCAGCTCCGAGCTTCAAAACATCATGAGACTCGAATTTGTCCAACTCATAAATAGGCACTCACTCTCCTCTCTCTTTCTCTCACACAAACACACTTTCGCTCTTTTGCTATCTTCCTTGAGCCTAACTGAGAACTAGAAATAAGCCAACTATACATCCCTGCCTAAGTGACAGCTCCAAGTCAGTCTGCCCTATTACTGTACTGTCTCACACACACACACACACACACACACACACACACACACACACACACACACACACACACACACACACACACACACACACACACACACACACACACACAAAGCTGACACCCTGTAATCAACACGTCTCGTCTGGACTCCCAACTGTGCTCCAACACTCAGTGATCATCTGCTCTCGTCTGCTTTGGTCTGTTGCACTCCAGAGAGCCAGCAGCACACACACAGCGACAGATGGATGGAGGTTGCAACGAGAGAAAACAGTGTGAGTGCCAGAAATTCAGACAATAAACACTCAGACATTTAAACTGGTACTCCGCTGTGTTCCAACAAATACTATTAAGTGAAGTCTTTACAGTTTCTGGGTGCTGGAAGTCACAGGATGTTGTCTAAAGTGCTTATCTCTCCAGGGGCCAGTGGAAGCCCAAATATAGCATACATAGTTGCATAAGATTGTCTTTGTCACTTATATAACAGCAATTTGTTTTTAACATAAAGGAAACTTATCCATAGGAGAATATGAGAAGATTTGACACCCTCAGAAGGTGTTTAAACCACAAAGTCATGTCAAAATGTTTACATTTAAGACCTGTTACATGCTGAACAGTATGTAAGTGTTGGCAAACCTACAACTGGACTGTTGAAAATGGATGTGGTATTTCTAAGGAATTAGCATGAATAAATGTTTCTCTTTCCCATGAAAGATACCTGCAGTTTCCCATGACATTTACGGCCCGTCCACACAGCGGCGTGCGTTGAAGCTTGCCGGTGGGCGTGTCTGAAACTCGACCAACAACCAATCACAGGAATCTCCCGCCCCTGACACACAAGCAGCGGTTTGATTGGCTAGAGCTTGTACTGGCATATGATTTGATTGGCTGACGCTTCTGCCGAGGCTTCAAAAGTTGAACATTGCTCAACTTTTGCAGCGAGCCACGCCAGCAAAGCTCCGCTTCGTTTCCCACAATGCAGTTCGGCGAAAAGTGAATAGTGAAGCTTTCAACGCACGCCGCTGTGTGGACAAAATGACACGTGGTCATCAAGCATGACTTGAGTGACAGTTTCTGTGGAAGCTGAAGAATATTTGCTCAAGCAAAAACCCTCTTACCCAATCACATATTTCCATGCAACTGATATAGAGATAGTCAGTCGAGTTACATGTCTGGATCAACATTAGCACTTTAGCTGCGTGTAAATAAAGAAATCCAGGAATGCCTGGAGGACATTTCTTCAAATTTGACTTCAAACAAAAATGACCTTTGTTTTAAGTCTGAATAATCATCGTTTCGTTTTACCATGGAAGAGGGGACATGGAGGATGATACATAAAGGGATCACACAAAAGTGGCACATATTTCCGGGAGGTAATCATTTAATCCCAAAGAAAGCTTTGTCCCTTGTTGGATGCATAATTATGACAAAGCCGAGCCAAGACTAATGCTTAACAAAACTCTTTCATTGCGGAATTAATTTAGAGATTATTTTGTTAAAACCACATGATGGAAAGTACTCTGTCCGAGGTCTGCATCTGCCCCTGAAAATAAATGTTATTCTTTTCCTAAAATCATGCATGACGTAATGGTTTAATATGAAAATACACACAAAACCACTAGTGGCATACCTTTTTCTACTGGAAATTAAACCATTTTCAGAATCCAACTTTACTTCAACACTTTTCATCCCAGTTACACTGAAGTGTGTTGCTGACCCATTTCGATGTTCCTCTGATCAATGTTCCTAGCCCTGACCCAAATGTTGAAGAATGTCGGTCTGTAACTGGAGAGAAAGATCCGGACCTGTAAATCTTGATTACATTAAGCCCCTGGGTCGCATGAATGAGCCGATTTGTTTCTATACGCAGTGAAGACCTACAGTGAGGCTGTACGGGGGCACATGCATAAGTGTGTACCTTCGAGTGCATGAAAAAGACCCGGTGTGTTCCATTAGTATATAGCCTTAGTGTCTCTCAGACCCCCTGCACTCTGGAAACACTCCCCTGCAGAGAAGCACAAACCCCCTGCAGCACATGCGCGCTCTCTCACACACACACACACACACACACACCAAAACCTCTCTGAGATCTTTACCACGGCCTGCTATGGTTAGCAGCAGAGAGAGCATCTGCTATGAATAAGAATAATTAGAATGATTGAAAAGAGGACGAATAAGTTCCAGTAAAAGTCAGAGGGGGAGGGAAAGTGAAGGAGAGTGATGTCATCGTTTAAATCGACATTTCAGCAAAACGAAGGAAACACAAAGATTTGAGTTCACACCCTCCTCTTGAGATTTTTTTGTTCGTTTTTCTCCTCTATTTATTGTTACTCTTTCCAACTGCCATGCTCACTCTTTGTCTCTACCATCACCCCCACCTTTCCCTCTTCCTACTTAGGTGGTTTTTGGGTTCCCATCAATCACCACTCCACATATTGCAGTAACCAGTGCCATGTGGCTGTGTGTGTGTGTGTGTGTGTGTGTGTGTGTGTGTGTGTGTGTGTGTGTGTGTGTGTGTGTGTTGTAATTGAACTATTTGTGGCAGAAAATCGGTCATTTAGGCAGAAAGGCATATAGCAAATTTCAATGTGTTTGTATTCAAGAGAGAGGTTATTTCGTTCACGATTGTGTGGTTTATATGCAGTTAATACAAACATTTAGATGACAAAAATAAAAAGATTTGATGCGTTTGATTAGGTATCACATTTCAGTAGATCAAAGATAGATAGAATATCTTTATTGAGAATGAAATAAAAGCAGTGATAAAAGCAGAGGTATTAAATGTACATATTTTACAAACTATGAATTTGAATATACAAAACTAAAAGCAATTAGATATAACTGTGTGTACATAAATAGATGTTGAAAAGTAAAAAAAAAAAAACATAAAGGGACATATTGTTTTTTTGTGGTTTGTAAAAGAAGGCACCACAAACAAACCTATTCATCAGAATGGGTTCAGCATTAACTCTTGTGTGTGTGTGTACACTGTGTACTAACTGGTGTTAACAATGGGTCCCATCTCAGCCTGCCACTTACTCTGCAGCCTATTGTCTCATCTCTCTGTGCTTGCTGTGACGCTTGCTGTGACACACACACACACACACACACACACACACACACACACACACACACACACACACACACACACACACACACACACACACACACA
>NW_011369947.1:2852116-2852767 GCF_000735185.1 Notothenia coriiceps
CCCCCCCCTTCCCTTCCTCATGGGGGTGAGTTCAGCTTTATAGAGGCTGAGACCCCATTTACACGCAAACGCATACCAAACGCAACTGAACCGAATAAGATATCAAAAAAGTATTCCGTTCACACAAGACCGCTCGGGAGCGCTGGAGACGCTGTAGTACATATGCTGGGCCTGTAAATGGCGGGTTAGGGTACTGTACTTTCGCCACAAAATACACCAAAAGCAGCGAAGAAGACCCCTCGAGCATGGTTGCCATGTTGCCCTTCTGTTTATGCCCCCTTGGTGGATTTAGCCAACATGTAGTTCATGTAATCCTCCATGTCACTTGTTGCCTGATGGTTGTGGTAGGAGGAGCTTAGATTTTGGACAGTAGCTACTGACCATAGGCTACGCAAGTGAGCAGCAGAGGTGGGGAGAGGTGGGGCTATGGCGCATGGAAATACAGGAAATGATCCTATAGGCGTACACACTGAGCCGTTTGCCCCCCCAAGCATTCCGTTTGCAGATCGATCCACTTTGGGACCGTTATCGTTTTGCGGTCGTTTCTGATTTCCGTTACGGCCGTCGTGTGAACGAACGGACTAACGAAAGAGAAAAGTAAGCGGATACACCGTTTTGTGTTCTCGTGTAGAACAGCACATGACAGTGATG
>NW_011369947.1:2852812-2856683 GCF_000735185.1 Notothenia coriiceps
TGTGTTTGGGGGGAGGGAGGCTGAGAGTGTGGGTGTAAATTAAGGTCCCGTTTTCTTTTGAATCCTCTCTACTCTTCATACATAATTCAGGCTGTATTACCCTCCTCCTTTTTGTCTCTCTCTCTTTCTTCCTTACAAGTAATCCGACTACCTCGATTCCTTACAAGGTCTATCTTCTTCTTTTCTTCTTCCTTCTTCTTCTTCTTCTTCTTCTTGGTACTGTCGAACAGGTTGTTGTTACATTACCGTTCCATATATTCATATAGGGGGTGGTGACACGAGAGGTCTCCCAGTAAGTTATATTCCACGACAATAAAATGTCCCGTATATCATATCAAGTTGTTATTTTCTCATACTTTCCAAGTGACTCACATAAAGGTGAAAACAACGTTTTCCGGTTTACGAATTAATTATTTGAGTTAACAGTTGTTCGGTATGTTATTCTGTTATGAACAACTGGGTTTCAGTGACGGAGGTATGCTACTGTTTAACTTCCAGGGTCGTTCTGGTATTGTGTGTAAAACTGGTTTACAGGTGAAAAATTATGCAAAAGACACTTGTCCACAATTGATTTCCAGATTGGACACGACTCTTTGCTTCCCAACGGTTTCGCGATCCTACCTAATCCGTCACTTCTACTTTCTTCCGTCCACTGACCCCCGTGGACGCCAACAGTGTTCCAACACAACACACACACACACACACACACACACACACACACACACCAACACACACACACACACCACACACACACACACACACTATGTTTATTGTGACTTCGACCAAACCAAACTGAGTACGAGCGACTTACTTATGTCTTAGTCCTTCGCATTTACTATGCATTACACATATAATATTAACGTACGGTGTTTGTCTGACACTCGGGTCTCCACTCAGTGTCAGTATTAGTTTTTTCACAATTTAATTTACCCCAACAAAATTGAAAAAGGTCACTCTTTCCCCTTACCTTTCTTCCCCCTTTCTATCTCCCATTTAATTCTCCTCACTAAGCTCCTGGATAATAAAAGAGAGTGTGACCATCCAAAATTTCTGTTAGACTAGGCTTAGGGAAGTACCAATAAACGGCCAGTCTATCATCCGTTGTTTTCCTATACTATATATGATCTATTTGTGAATGTAAAAAATTCAAATTTGTTGTTTGGAAACAGACCGATATTAAGGTACAAAACGTTTACCCAGGTATAAGACGAGTACCAGTGCAAGTTATAAACCCATAACTGGGGGGGGGTTGCTGGAGAGAAACTGAGAGAAAGTAAAGAAAGAAAGGAGAAAGGGAGGACAGAGCTTGTGGACAAGAGCAGAAGTAGGTTGTTATTTCCTGACATTAACATAAACAGTCTCCTCTAGTTTATTGAACCCAGTGCTTTCTAGGTAAGTAGCCTACTGTACCTTTTTATATGGCTTTCTTGTGTTCTTTCTGTCTTTAAAACTTTTTAAAAGTGCTTCGGATTTAGTTTTTCAAAAGGTGTATCGGTGTACATTTAATCTGTTTTATTAAATGCATTTCACATGGGCCTTAGTCTGCAACCTTTTTACAAAGAACCAGCAAAGGTATTGAATTGATTACATGATTGACCGGAGAGTGTGTTGACATTTTATCCACTGTATCATGCACAGAGGTACTGATTCTCATACTTTTCTTTTGGAGCAAGTCATTTTCAATTGGCAGCTTTTTCTATATTTCCAAGATTGACCTCAGCTCCCTTCATGCTAGACTTTGCTTCTTTCTTTATGTTGTTCCTCTAGTGTTTGAAAGAATGGATAGTTCATTATGATGCCTCCTGCTGTAGCTCAACTTCAGTTTAGTGTTGAGCTTCTGAATGTTGTACGGAAAGGTCTGACAGAAGTTCTGTGTTCTTAGTAACTTGATATTATCCAATAAATGTGCCCTTTCTTAGTGCCAAATGTATACTGTGTGTGTGTCCGAATTCGGGTCTACTTTTGGTATTTCGTTTTCTTGACTTCACTGATCTTTCTTTTGTTTGTGCAGGGAGTAAAACCAGGCAGTTTTGACAAGGTAGCCATTCCTGAGGTGAAGGAAATTATAGAGGGCTGCATCAGAACAAACAAGGATGAGAGGTGAGACACAAACACACGCTCACACATACCCACATGCTCCGGAGCAGGTTAGGTGTTCAGCATAAGTTACCATGGAGATCTACATTACCGGTAAGAAGTGAACCAGCGTCGTAGGACCGGAAACCCAGAGTTAACCCTGAAGTTACCTCGCTAACCGAAAATCCTGTTTCGTAGTACAGGACACTGGTCTTGAAAACATTTCTTTCAAGTAGCAACAACATTACATTCTCTCTTGAATTTCTATTTATTTCTCTTGTTCCTCTAGATATGCTATAAAGATCTTGCTGAACCATGCGTTCTTCCAGGAGGACACAGGGGTCAGGGTTGAACTGGCAGAAGAGGATGATGGCGAAATGATTGCCATCAAACTCTGGCTCAGGATAGAAGACGTAAAGAAGCTCAAAGGCAAGAATAATTGTGTTTTGCCATTTAATTAGGATATTATTTAAATGTAGAAAAAATTGTAATAGGAATTTTTTTTAGCATTCCTTATACAGTCTCAGACCCAAATATGGAATATATACCCTAGCAGCATTTCTAAGCTACTGAAAAAGCACAATTTAACTGTTGAAGAATGAAAACACTTAGCCTATGATGCAATTATTAATATCATAGATTTGAATTTACTTTAGGAGAACAGGGGCAGCTTCCTGACTAGCAATGTGTCAACTTGTTTGCAGGCAAATACAAAGACAACGAAGCCATTGAGTTCTCCTTTGACCTGATCAAGGACGTCCCTGAAGATGTGGCGCAGGAAATGGTACGTACAATGCAAGGCAGGAACTGAAGAAATGGACTCATGGTGGGAGGAAGTGATGGGTTAAGGGAAGAGGGGATAGACAGAAGGGAAGGATTTTGGATGGAAATAACTCCATGGCAAAGTGAAGGGTTATTGTTAAATGGAGTATATTTGGCCCAGGTTGAGTCTGGCTACGTTGCTGAGGGGGACCATAAGACCATGGCCAAGGCCATCAAGGACCGCGTGTCTCTGATCCGCCGCAAGAGAGAGCAGAGGCAGCTGGTAAGAGAGGAGCAGGAGAAGAGAAGACTGGAGACTGAGCAACAACAACAACAACAACAACAAAAGCTTCATCAGCAGCAGCAGCAGCAGCAGCAGCAACAACAACAACAACTTCAGCAGCAACAACAGCTTCAGCAACAACAGCTACAACAACAACAGCAACAGCAGCAGCAACAAGAGACACTCAAACTTTCCCACACACAGGTGAGTTGAACAGTTGGCATTGTCTAATGTTAAGAAGCTTGTCGGTCAGTTGTTAGTATATTTGTACCTTGATTAATTGATTGGTGGTTGGAACTCACTGTTGGACTTGTGTCCAGTGGGAGCACCTAGAAATTGTGCTTTTCTGTTTTTATTTATTCTTGTTTGACCCCAGATTGTGTTGTTGTGTTTGCAGGTAGAAGCGGAGGAGACAGACGTGGAGCATCAGCAGCTTCACTATCAGCAGACCGCCATCTTGCAAGCATGTAAGACTAAGAGAGAGATTCAAAATATCAGATAGAGCCCAGATCATAATGCATGGTATCATCACATTGTGCACAAATGTTGTGTCTCTCTCTCTCTCTCTCTCTCTCTCTCTCTCTCTCACTCACTCACTCACTCACTCTCTCACTCTCTCTCCCTCTCTCTCTCAGCTGAAGGGGGTCTGGACAGTGGACAGGGCTCCTCAGTTTTCTCCTCTGACACCCCCAACCTGGCTCAGCTGACCATGTCGTACAGCTGCCCCACCTCCACCCACCCCCCCTCCCA